>NC_057807.1:696655368-696703030 GCF_018294505.1 Triticum aestivum
CACTTAGCCATTATTATGCATGGGTCCAATGATCTAATATATATGTACCTATTTTGCATACATATTTAACCGTCAGATGATGCAATATATATCGCCCTCCCTTCGTTCACTGCTCTCTGGAAATAAAAGTGGGAGAAAATAAAGGAAAAGAAAAAGGAAAACTGGAAGTAGTAGCAGCTACTGAAGGTAGTAGTAGCGCGTTTCGTATAAACTGCTACATCTACTGAAGGTAGTAGCATCGCTTTTCGTATAAACCACTGCAGCTACCGAAGGTAGTAGTAGCGCATTTCGTACAAATCGCTACAGCTACTGAAGGTAGTAGCAGCGCATTTCGGCCAAACGCGCTGCTGCTACGTCCACTTAACCCAAAATTCTCACTATCCCTGCTTCATCCTGCCTTTTCCCCCCAAATCCCCACTCTCTCTTCCCCCGTTGCTCGCCCCCGACCCCAGCGCCGGCGCTTGCCCCCGACCCCACCCTCGCCCCCGACCCCGACCCCAGCGCTCGCCCTCGACCCGGCCCTCGCCCCCGACCCTGGCGCCGACGCTCGCCCCCGACCCCGGCACGCTCGCCCCCGACCCATCGGCCCTCGCCTCCCTCCTCTGCTTCCTCCCCTCCCAACCTCGGTCGTCGTCGGGCCTGCCTCCTCGCCCCTGCACCCTCTGTAAACCTTCCCTCCCACTCTCTCTCTCTGCTAGGGTTCTTCGGTTAATTTACTTAGGTTTTAGTTAGGGCAGTATGTTAATTAGGTTATCTATTTAGTTATTAATTTAGCTAGGTTTCAAAATTAGCTGAATTTATATGCAAATTTGAACTGGACATGTGATATGTGGATATGTCATGTTTGGAAAATGATCTGAGTGGCCTATGTTACGCCGGAATGTTGATTCATTTCCGTTCCGGTGAATTTCAGGCGCTCGATATGTCCATTTTTTAGCAAAGGTCATGCCGAAATTTCCCGTGAATAAAGGCATGATTTGTGCTACATAGTTGGCATATCGAGTGCTAGCACATAGATTTCTTTTTATGTCATTATGAGGGTGAACAAGAGTACCTCGACTATTTGACTGCTAAGCAAGGTTTGCAGGTCGGCCCATATGGGATAAGGAGGACGCGGAATGTGAAGCCGCGGGTCTCCCAGACCCCTTCGCGAAGTTCACCAACCCCTTGGAGCGTGACTTCATCAGGGCCCACTACAAGTGGGACAAGGAGAAAAAGGTTTTTTACATGGACAAGATCACGAGGAAAATGATTAGACTACTGGAGAAGCAACACCGGCTTGCAGCCGAAAGCCCTACTTCTTCGATGAGGCCCAAGTGGGACACCCCTCTCAACCGGGCCTTGAACGAACTTAAGGGACTCCCTTTGGGCCAGCGGCCGCAATATGGTCGTGTGCACGGCGCTGGAGACGGCGCCACGTGGAAGGTGTTTTACGACGAGGGCCCAGAGGCCAAGAAGCATAAAAAGAAGTTTAGTCAGGCGGACATCAACACGAAGGTGAAGCTTGCGGTCGAGAAAAAAGCAGCTGAGGATGCGAAAAAAGCAGCTGAGGACAAATATGAGTTGCTACAGGAGTTAGTCAATGCAGCTGTAACCGCCTGCAGAAATGATTTCGCTACTAACTTGGTTCCAGTTATCATCAACTGGACGAAGGAAAATCCAGAGAAGACGGTACATGATTTCCCGTTGCCCAGTTTTGTCGGGAGCAACTCGATGAACAACAAAAACATCGCACCATCACTTGCTCACGCAACCGGGCCTCCTCTCGCAGCCGCTCCCGCTCATAGCAGCCCGTCCTCAGTCTCAGGCGTGCTAGGTGGGCCTTCGTCTTTGGCTGAGCTCGATGCCGTCACGGTAATTAAATGTCGCACCAACATATATATATATATATATATATATATATATAATATTCCATTTTTGTTGCCTTTCGGTTGTTTTAGCCCACAGACATATGTGTTTGCAGGAGAAAGAAACCCCGTGCACCATACTCTACTTGATCAAAGGCGAGAAGGTGGACGTGGGAAAGGGAATGATAATGGACCCCTCGCAACCCACGTTCCACAACCAGTCGATCCCCGTTGGGCACTTCAGGGTTAGCTTGACCAGTGTGAAATCGGGGCATGAGGATTTGCCTCCTCCAGTACAGCATGTGGGAGCGGACGACGAGACCCCGCCGCGGATTGGAAGCTGCAAGGGTTGGGTGCTACTATGGCCGAAGAATCGTATTCGTCTGGAGCCGGCCGAGAGCACACCAATAACCACACATCAACAAGCATGTGCGGAGACCACCAACCCGCCTACGCAATTACCAGCTCCTGTAGTGCCGGGTGAGAGCGGCAGACGACATGATGAAGGGGGTGCAATAGTACTGGCTGATGTAATTTCTCCTGTAGAACAGAGAATGGATGATGACAAGGAGGTCGACCCTATGGATTACATCAATACAAACGCGTATGACTGTGACATAGATATGATGAGTCAACCATATGACGAATCGGGCTATCAACTTGCTAATGAGGATATGGATGATATATCCGGGCAGGGTCGTAGCAGGGATTGCAAAAAGTCTCTCTTCATGAAATCCTCACAGGACACACCTGAAGATGCCGCCTCAACACAGGCTCAACTAGTCGGGCACGAGGGTCATACAATACTTAGCCTGGGAACACTGGGGCAGGGGTTAAGGAAGGGTCTGGAAGGTGTGCCCAAGAAAAAGGAGAGGAAGAGATCGGGGAAGATAACTGCCTCCAAACAAGCCAGAGCACATAGCAGCCAGACGATGCATTCTGAAGAGCGTGTACCCGTGAAAGGTGCGGTCATGTTCCATTTCACAGGCGAGCCGATGCTACCGCCGAAACCGCTCGAGGCACTATCAGGGGATCTCAGGAGACTGCACGACCATGTGCTTTCGACTGAGAAAAGCCTACTAGCCTCAAAGGATCCAGGATATCCGACATACGCGGCTCGTGTGCCTGAGGGGAAGTGCTACGTCGAGACACGGCCCGCGGAGGTGTTCTTCCTGCGGTTTGACCATATCTTTGAGATGTTTCTAACAAGGCGGCTCGATTTTACAATCGTCCGCCTTTTTGCACTACATATGAGCTCCGTCATGAAGAGTGAAGAAGTCTCGCAAATCTGTGTGGCGGATCTGTACTACATGCACGAGTCTTTCTTGAGTCTCGGCGACTTTGAGCATGAAACTGCTAGGGAGTACCTCCAAAACTTCATGGTACAGAATAAGGACCGGGAAATTGTCCTCGTGCCTTATCATCCAAAGTAAGTCAGTTCCGGACAACCCTTTCGTACATTTCAATCATTCCTTCTCTCTCATATGGGGAATAATTTGAGGTGTCTTTTCCCCGCAGCAACGAGCGTGCCGTCCTTATCGTTCTTTACCCGCAAGTCTCCCACGCCGTGTATTTTGACCCTTCCAGAGACTACAAGATAAAAGACTACACCCACATAATGAATATTCTAGATGATGCTCTCCAAGGCTTTAGCTTTAGAGGTGGCGACGTGCAGAGCAGGAAACAAAGGAACAAGAAGATGGGTTTCGCCCATAAAACTAACTTCTCCTGCATCCATGTCCCAAAACAAAGCAAGAAGGATGGATTCTACATCGTCCATCTGATGATTCAGTTCAACACGGATCACCAAAAGCTTCGCATGAGAAGCAGAAATGATGATCATATCCACAAGTGGCTAGAATCTCATGGAGAAGCGGACTATAAACTTAGAGATGACTTCTTTCGCCTCCAAAGCGACATTGCGATGATCATCATGAAAGAAGTCATCGATGAGAAGGGGATGTTCCACCACGGCCCTATATCGTGAGCTGACGTCCGAACTCGCATAGGCATGCAACGTCTAGACCTCACGCCGTTCAAGAAGCTAGGGTTCATCCTCGATGATATGGAAGGATGGAACTTCTAGTGATTTATGATGATGATGATGATGATATGTGTCGGTTGAACTTGTATACTTTTTGTAGCGATGAAACTTTGTGATGTCCACGGTCCCTGTCGAACTTGCGTAACGCTACTTTGTTAGTTTGCGTACGATGACCTGTGTACCTCTAGTTAATTAATTTGCGTATTGTATGTTGCATCTAGTTGCTAACCCTTTCTTTTTCGGTGTTGCTCTAGTATATTTTGTTGCATATATATGATTGTACATCCTTTTCATGAACATGCATCTCTAACAGGTAACTAGTTTCTTGATGGCGAGATGGAATTGCTATGTCGTGTACAAAGCGAAGGTTCCGAGGGTGTACAACGAGTGGCATGAGTGTCAGGCGCCAGTGAATGGGTTCACGGGCGCCAGCCATAAGGCTTCAAAAGCAGACAAGAAGGAGAAGCTAGTTACTTGAGGTTCACGCTAGCGCGAGAGAGGACTCGTAACTGCCACCTCATGTACTGCATAGTTCCGCTCTCACTCATAGTGATAGCTCTTCCTGCGTATACCTTTGTTTAGATGGATGAAGTTGTTGTAGTTGCAAGTATTCGAGACTTGCATGTATCGCTATTTTCGAGATGATGACAAGATATCACTTTGTGTTGGATGATGATTATGATGAGACTATTTGTATGTATATGCTACGATTATATCTGTGGTCTCGCAGGCATTTGTATGTGTATCATGATGATATTTCTATGTGCTAAAGATTCTTCTATAAAGCCTGTTCAAATACAAAACAAATATGCCGAAAAAAAAACTACTTAAATTAGCAGTAGCGAGTGTATAAAAGTTAGCAGCAGCACCGCGATAGCAGTAGAACATCCAGGAAAAGCACACTAGAGCTACTAGCAGTAGCGAGCTTCCGCTAACCGCGCTGCTGCTACACTTGTGTAGCGGTAGCGCCGGTGAGCACGCGCTACTGCTATGTGTTAGCTGTAGCGCCTTATTAGTAGCGCCGCTACCCGCGCTACTCGTACACCTAAAACCCGTGCTGCTGCTAGCCTTTTCCCTAGTAGTGTATGGCTAATGGTTTAGCAAAGAAGTAAAGTAATTACATGGCGTTATTCAGTGACACGCAGGTCATACAATAAATAAAGACAACTCCTATGGCTCCTGCCGGTTGTCATACTCATCGACATGCAAGTCGTGATTCCTATTACAAGAACATGATCAATCTCATACATCACATATATTTCATTCATCACATCCTTCTGGCCATATCACATCACAAGTCATATGCTGCAAAAACAAGTTAGACGTCCTCTAATTGTTGTTGCAAGTTTTTACGTGGCTGCTATAGGGTTCTAGCAAGAACATTTCTTACCTACGCCAAAACCACAACGTGATATGCCAATTTATATTTACCCTTCATAAGTTCCCTTTTCATCGAATCCGGTCGGACTAAGGTGGGAGAGACAGACACCCGCTAGCCACCTTATGCAACTAGTGCATGTCAGTCGGTGGAACCTCTCTCACATAAGTGTACGTGTAAGGTCGGTCCGGGCCGCTTCATCCCACGATACCACCGAAACAAGATAAGACTAGTAGTGGCAAGTAAATTGACAAAATCTATGCCCACAACAAAATTTTGTTCTACTCGTGCATAGAAACTACGCATAGACCTAGCTCTGATACCACTGTTGGAAATCGTTGCAGAAATTAAAAAATTTCTACGCATCACCAAGATCAATCTATGGAGTCATCTAGCAACAAGAGAGAGAGATGATTGCATCTACAAACCCTTGTAGATCGCGAGCGGAAGCGTTCAAGAGAATGGGGTTGATGGAGTCGTACTCGTCATGATCCAAATCACCGAAGATCCTAGCGCCGAACGGACGGCACCTCCGCGTTCAACACACGTACGGAGCGGAGACGTCTCCCGCGCCTTGATCCAGCAAGGAGGAGGGAGAGGTTGAGGAAGAAAGCTCCAACAGCAGCATGACGGCGTGGTGGTGATGGAGAGGCGGCACTCCGGCAGGGCTTCACCATGCTTCTGCGGAGGAGGAGAGGTGTTGGGGAGGGGAGGGGCTGCGCCTTGGAGGTGTGTCTGCAGCCCTCCCCTCGCCCCTCTATTTATAGGGGGAGGAGGAAGGGGGCCGGCCCCCTCTAGATGAGATCTAGAGGGGGGCGGCGGCCAAGGGGGGCGCCACCCTTAGGGTCCCCCCTCCCCAACCCTAGGCGCATGGTCCCAAGGGAGGGATGCGCCTAGTCCTCTAAGGGCTGGTTCCCTTCCCTCCACGGCCCATGAGGCCCTCCGGGAGAGGTGGCCCCTCCCGGTGGACCCCCGGAACCCTTCTGGTGGCCCCGGTACAATATCGGTATGCCCCCGAAACTTTCCGGTGATCGTATTAGAACTTCCCATATATAAATCTTCACCTCTAGACCATTCCAGAACTCCTCGTGACATCCGGGATCTCATCTGGGACTCCAAACAACATTCGGTAATCACATACAAGTCTTTCTAATAACCCTAGCATCACCGAACCTTAAGTGTGTAGACCCTACGGGTTCGGGAATCACGCAGACATGACCGAGATAGCTCTCCGGCCAATAACCAACAGTGGGTTCTGGATACACATGTTGGCTCCCACATGTTCCATGATGATCTCATCGGATGAACCACGATGTCGAGGATTCAAGTAATCCCGTATGCAATTCCCTTTGTCAAACGGTATGTTACTTGCCCGAGATTCGATCGTCGGCATCCCAATACCTTGTTCAATCTCGTTAACGGCAACTCACTTTACTCGTTATGTAATGCATGATCCCTTGACCAACCACTTGGTCACATTGAGCTCATTATGATGATGCATTACCGAGTGGGCCCAGAGATACCTCTCCGTCATAAGGAGTGACAAATCACAGTCTCGATTCGTGTCAACCCAACAGACACTTTCGGAGATACCTGTAGTGTACCTTTATAGTCACCCAGTTACGTTGTGACGTTTGGTACATCCAAAGCACTCCTACGGTATCCGGGAGTTACACAATCTCATGGTCTAAGAAATTGATACTTAACATTAAAAAAGCTTTAGCAAACGAACTACACGATCTTGTGCTATGCTTAGGATTGAGTCTTGTCCATCACATCATTCTCCTAATGATGTGATCCTGTTATCAATGACATTCAATGTCCATAGTCAGGAAACCATGATTATCTGTTGATCAACGAGCTAGTCAACTAGAGGCTCACTAGGGACATGTTGTGGTCTATGTATTCACACATGTATCACTGTTTTCGGTTAATACAATTATAGCATGAACAATAGACAATTATCATGAACAAGGAAATATAATAATAATCATTTTATTATTGCCTCTAGGGCATATTTCCAACAGTTGATTACGTTACTAAGTGGGTAGAAGCTATTCCAACTAGTAGTGCTGATCAAAACACCTCTATTAAGATGCTTAAAGACGTTATTTTTTTGAGGTTTGGAGTCCCTAGATACTTAATGACTGATGGTGGTTCACATTTTATTCATGGTGCTTTTTGTAAAATGCTTGCTAAGTATGATGTTAATCATAGAATTGCATCTCCTTATCACCCACAGTCTAGTGGCCAAGTAGAGCTGAGTAACAGAGAGCTTAAATTAATTTTGCAAAAGACTATTAATAGATCTAGAAAGAATTGGTCCAACAAACTTGATGATGCATTATGGGCTTATAGAACTGCATATAAAAATCCTATGGGTATGTCTCCATATAAAATGGTTTATGGAAAAGCATGTCACTTACCTCTCGAACTAGAACATAAGGCATATTGGGCTATTAAAGAGCTCAATTATGATTTCAAACTTGCCTGTGAGAAAAGGTTATTTGACATCAGCTCACTTGATGAATGGAGAACCCAGGCTTACAAGAATGTCAAACTATTTAAGGAAAAGGTTAAAAGATGGCATGACAAAATGATACAAAAGCGTGAATTTAATGTAGGTGACTATGTGTTGCTTTTCAACTCTCGTTTAAGATTTTTTGCAGGGAAACTTCTCTCTAAATGGGAAGGCCCTTATGTTATCGAGGAAGTCTATCGTTCCGGTGCCATAAAAATCAACAACTTCGAAGGCACAAATCCGAAGGTGGTGAACGGTCAAATAATCAAACATTATATCTCAGGTAACCCAATAAATGTTGAAACTAATATTATTGAAACGTAACCCCGGAGGAATACATAAGGGACACTTTCCAGAATGTTCTAGACTCCAAAAAGGAATAGGTATGTGGTACGGTAAGTAAACCGACTCCAAAACAGTTCTCATAGTAATTTTTCTCCGTTTTGGAATATTTAAGAAAATAGGAAAATAAGAAGTAGTCCGGGAAGGACACGAGGCGTCCACGAGGGTGGAGGGCGCGTCCTACCCCCCTGGGCACGCCCCCCTACCTCATAGGCACCTCGTGTGCTCTCCAGACTCTGCTTTCTTGCATGATACTTCTTTTGGCCGGTAAAAGAAGATTATATAACCTCCCAAAGGTTTTGACCACCGTATCACGCAAATATCCTCTGTCTTTGTTTCGAGCTGTTTTCTGTCAGATTTGTCAAGGCTAGGCATCATGTCGTCACCCTCCTCCAACAATGAAGGCAATGATGCTTGGCTGATGAAGATGGAGCTGAAGAGAGAAGAACCCGGGGAGATTAACAAGGAGGATAGGATCAAGAAGGTTACGAAGGATCAAGCTCCGGCAGGAGAAGAAGACATCCAACCTCTTCCCGACCTCTTTACCCCAACTGAGATTGAAGCTTTCAAGATGATTGAGTTAGCTCGCATACAGAACAAGTATCTCACACATGAAAATATTTTGTTGAAGGATCATATCATCGCACTCAAGGGCATTATCCGCAAGTTGGAAGAGCTCCTACGCTCGATGTGCGACTATCCATCAACACCCTCTTCACCAGGAAAGGAGACATAATCACATGGGTATGGGCACTCCCCTTGGCAACTGCCAAGCTTGGGGGAGGTGCCCCGGTATCGTATCACCATCACACTCCTATCTTTACAGTATTTCTTAGTTCGATCCTTTTAGTAATGTCTCAATCTAGTAGAATAAAGTTTTGGTATGATTTAGTTTTGAGTTTTGCCTTATGATCCCTCTATGTAATCGAGTTTGTGAGCTATATAATAAAGATTAGTGTTGATTCAAGGGCTTTACTGTTTTGCCATGATCTTGAGGGAATAAAAAGAAAAGTAAGAATAAAAAGAAGTAAAGAGATCATATTGATCTTATGGAGAGTAATGACTTCACATATAAAGAGTATGATGAATAAAAGTTGTTGAGAGTTGGCAAACATAGTTTTGGTCATCGTTGCAATTAATAGGAAGTAATAAAGAAAGAGAGGTTCTCACATACAAATATACTATCTTGGACATCTTTTATGATTGTGAGCACTCATTAAAATATGACATGCTAAAGAGTTGACGTTGGACAAGGAAGACAATGTAATGGGTTATGTTTTCTTATATCTGAAATAAAGTATATTGTCATGGATCATCCAACATGTTGAGCTTGCCTTTCCCTCTCATGCTAGCCAAATTCCTTGCACCAAGTAGAAATTACTTGTGCTTCCAAAATACCCTTAAACCAGTTTTGCCATGAGAGTCCACCATATCTACCTATGGATTGATTAAGATCCTTCAAGTAAGTTGCCATGCTGTATGCAATAAAAATTGCTCTCTAAATATGTATGACTTATTAGTGTGGAGAAAATAAGCTTTATACGATCTTGTGATATGGAAGTAATAAAAGCGACAGACTGCATAATAAAGGTCTTATCACAAGTGGCAATATAAAGTGATGTTCTTTTGCATTAAGATTTCGTGCATCCAACCATAAAAGCACATGACAACCTCTGCTTCCCTTTGAGAAGGGCCTATCCTTTATTTTTGTCTTATAAATTATGCAAGAGTCATGGTGATCTTCACCTCTCCTTTTTATATTTTATCCTTTGGCAAGCACCTTGTGTTGGAAAGATCCTGATATATATCCAATTGGATGTAAGTTAGCATGAACTATTATTGTTGACATTACCCTTGAGGTAAAAGGTTGGGAGGCGACACTATAAGCCCCTATCTTTCTCTGTGTCCGATTAAAACTCCATACCCAAAAGTATTGCGTGAGTGTTAGCAATTGTGAAAGACTAAATGATGGTTGAGTATGTGGACTTGCTGAAAAGCTCTTATATTGACTCTTTCCGATGTTATGATAAATTGCAATTGCTTCAATGAACAAGATTATAGTTGTTAGTTTTCAATGAAGTTTTTTAGTCATACTTCACATTGTGAATAGATTGTTACTTTAACAAAAGTAATCATATGACAAACATATGTTGCTGTTATAAGAATGATCATGATGCCTTCATGTCTGTATTTTATTTTATCGACACCTCTATCTCTAAACATGTGGACATATTTTTCGATATCGGCTTCCACTTGAGGACAAGCAAGGTCTAAGCTTGGGGGAGTTGATACGTCCATTTTGCATCATGCTTTTATATTGATATTTATTGCATTATGGGCTGTTATTACATGATATATCACAATTATGCCTATTCTCTCTTATTGTACAAGGTTTACATGAAGAGGGAGAATGCCGGCAGCTGGGATTCTGGGCTGGAAAAGGAGCAAATATTAGAGACATATTCTGCACACCTCCAAAAGTCCTGAAACTCCACGAAAGTCATTTTTTGGAATTAATAAAAAATACTGGTGAAAGAATCAACATCAAGGGCCCCACACCCTGTCCACGAGGGTGGGGGCGCCCCCCCTAGGGCGCACCCCCCTGCCTCGTGGGCCCCCTGACAGCCCTCTGGTGGCCATCTCTGCTATATGAAGTCGTTTACCCTCGAAAAAATAATAAGCAAGCTTACGGGACGAGACTCCGCCGCCACAAGGCGGAACCTCCCCTCCGGGAGGGGGAAATCATCACCAATAATCCTCTCATCGGGAGGGGGTCAATCTCCATCAACATCTTCACCAGCACCATCTCCTCTCAAACCCTAGTTCATCTCTTGTATCCAATCTTTGTACCAAAACCTCAGATTGGTACCTGTGGGTTGCTAGTAGTGTTGATTACTCCTTGTAGTTGATGCTAGTTGGTTTATTTGGTGGAAGATCATATGTTCAGATCCTTAATGCATATTAATACCCCTCTGATTATAAACTTGAATATGATTTGTGAGTACTTACATTTGTTCCTGAGGACATGGGAGAAGTCTTGCTATAAGTAGTCATGTGAATTTGGTATTCGTTCGATATTTTGATGAGATGTATGGTGTCTCTCCTCTAGTGGTGTTATGTGAACGTCGACTATATGACACTTCACCATTATTTGGGCCTAGAGGAAGGCATTGGGAAGTAATAAGTAGATGATGGGTTGCTAGAGTGACAGAAGCTTAAACCCTAGTTTATGCGTTGCTTCGTAAGGGGCTGATTTGGATCCACATGTTTCATGCTATGGTTAGGTTTCCCTTAATACTTATTTTGTAGTTGTGGATGCTTGAAATAGGGGTTAATCATAAGTGGGATGCTTGTCCAAGAAAGGGCGGTACCCAAGCACCGGTCCACCCACATACCAAATTATCAAAGTAACGAACATGAATCACATGAGCGTGATGAAAACTAGCTTGACGATAATTCCCATGTGTCCTTGGGAGCGCTTTTCTCATAAAAGAACTTGCCCAGGCTTGTCCTTTGCTACAAAAAGGATTGGGCCATCTTGCTGCACCATATTTACTTTCATTGCTTGTTACCCGTTACAAATTATCTTATCACAAAACTATTTGTTACCTGCAATTTCAATGCTTGTAGAGAATACCTTATTGAAAACCGCTTGTCATTTCCTTCTGCTCCTCGTTGGGTTCGACACTCTTACTTATCGAAAGGACTAGATAAATCCCCTACACTTGTGGGTCATCAATGACCTTTGCATATTTATTAAAGTTGCTATGCTTGTTGTTATGTGCCTCCATAATTAGCATCATAATGTTACTGTTTTGCATTCCTAGATTTTCACCAAGTCTGAGAATCTGTTTTTATGTTTTCATCTTGTCTTGATGAATGCCATGAACTTATTGCTCCTATGTATAGGCCATGTTGCATTATTTGAGCTCCATGATATGTACTAGAACTCTATATCTTTTGATTCCATGTTCATGCACAATAACATCTTTGTTTCATGGCTCCAACATGCCATCACATTACCTCCGCTCACATGTATGCCAGTTTTTCATTAAGTCCTAGTCTGTGTTATAAATTTGCTTTTTGCATTGATCATATTGGTTTAATCTTGATGCCTATGAACCTGAACCTCAATGATATTTGAAGTATGTAATATGTACTTGAAGTGCATATCAAGTTTGTGCTCATATGGTTCCTATAGCATGTTGTTTTGATTATTGCAAATTGCCTAGTTGTTGTTTAGGTAGATTGTTGTTATATCTTGATTTGAGTGTATGTGTTGATCCGTTGCTCCGTTTTGAGCATGCTCTATATGAAACTTGCTTGGTTTTGCGTGGAGTTTCATATTATCATGTTGCATCCTTGATTTGAGTATGTGTACTTGATGCTTGTATGCATTTTGCATCAATGCCATGTTTAACTTGTTTTGCTCATATCTTCTAGGCCGTAGCTCCGAATTAAATGAACTTTATATGTAACTTGAATAGAAAAATATGTAGATCATCATGGTGCATATTAACTTATTGTTTAACTACTTCAACATAATGTGTTATTCAGTTCTGGGCCAATTTCGAAATTTGCATTTGGGGAGTTTCTGGAATTGTTGTATGTTGATTCCAGCCTCATTTAAACTTGCTTTGATGTGGGGTTCTTGTATGCATCATATCTTGCCATGAGTAGCATCATGTAGCCTTGTCATGCATCATACTTGGATGAGCATCATGCCATGTTATGTGTTGCGTGTTTACCATGTTGTTTGCTCCTTTCCGGTTGTGCTTCTTCTCGATAGTTCATGTTTTGTTGCGATTTGAGGATTCGTTCGACTACTCTTGGTTCATCTATGCTCGTTCATCTTATTCATGGACTCAGTCTTCTTCCTAGCGGTATTTCAGGCAAGATGACCATGACCTTGGATCTCACTACTATCTTTGCTTCTTTCCTATATGTCAAATACATATTCCTTCGACTATGAGACTATGCAACTCCCAGATGCCGGAGGAATACCTTGTGTGCTATCAAACATCACAACATAAATGGGTGATCATAAAGATGCTCTACGGGTATCTTTGAAGGTGTTTGTTGAGTTGGCATAGATCGATATTAGGATTTGTCACTCCAAGTATCAGAGAGGTATCTCAGGGCCCTCTCGATAAAACACATCATATGAAGCCTTGCAAGCAAAGTGAGTAATGAGTTAGTTACACAATGATGTATTATGGAACAAGTAAAGAGACTTGCCGGTAACGAGATTTAACTAGGTATGAAGATACCGACGATCGAATATCGGGCAAGTAACATACCGATGGACAAAGGGAATTATGTATGTTATCATAATGGTTTGACCAATAATTATCTTCGTAGAATATGTAGGAACCAATATGGGCATGCAGGTTCCGCTATTGTTTATTAACCGGAGAAGAGTCTCGATCATGTCTACATAGTTCTTGAACCCATAGGGTCCGCACGCTTAACATTCGATGACGATATAGTGTTATATGAGTTATGTGATTTGGTGACCGGATGTTGTTCGAAGTCTCGGATGAGGTCACGGACATGACGAGGAGTCTTGAAAGGGTCGATAGGTAAATATTGATATATAGGACAATAGTATTTGGACACCGGAACTGTTTCGGATGGTACCGGGTACTTATCGGGACACCAGAAGGGGTTCCAGGCAGCCCCGGTAGGTTATTGGGCCTTATGGGCCAAAAGGGGAAGAGCACACCAGCCCACAAGGGGCTGGTGCGCCCTTCTACCCCTTCCCATGCACCAAAGGAGGGAGGAAAGAAAAGGGGAGGCGCCCTAAGGCAGCCATCTCCCTTTCCTTTCCCCCTCATGTTCAAATAAGGAAAGGGGGGATTCGGCCAGGGAAGGCGCCCTAGGGCAGCCGCCGGCCACTTGGGGCACCCTAGGGGCTGCCTATCCCCCCCCCCCACACACACACACTTAGGGTACACCTAGCACAACGATGACATTGTCTTAGCCGTGTGTGGCGCCCCCTCCACCATTTACTCCCTCGGTCATATTTTCGTAGTGCTTAGGCAAAGCCCTACGGAGATCATATCACCATCACCGTCACCATGCCGTCGTGCTGCCGGAACTCATCTACTACCTTGCCATCTTGCTAGATCAAGAAGGCGGAGGACGTCACCGAGCTGAATGAGTGCTAAACGCAGAGGTGTTGTACGTTCGGTACTTGATCGGTTGGATCACAAAAAAGTTTGACTACATCAACCGCGTTACTAAATGCTTCCGCTTACAGTTGATAACCCAAAAGTATAGGGGATCGCAACAGTTTTCGAGGGTAGAGCATTCAACCCAAATTTATTGATTCGACACAAGGGGAGCCAAAGAATATTTGCAAGTATTCGCAACTGAGTTGTCAATTCAGCCACACCTGGAGATTAATTATCTGCAGCAAGATAATCAGTAGCACAGTAATATGATAGTTTTGATAGCAGTGGTAACAGTAACAGTGATAGCAATGAGTTTGTAGAAATTGTAACAGTAGCAGGAACAATATGTAGGAATTTGTAGGCATTGGATCGGATAATTCGTTGGATGATATTCATCATGAGACAGTCATAACCTAGGCTGATGCACAACTAGCTCCAGTTCATAAATATAATGTAGGCATGTATTCCATATATACTCATACGTGCTTATGGAAAGAACTTGCATGACATCTTTTGTCCTACCCTCCCGTGGCAATGGGGTCCATATGGAAACTAACACTACTAGGGAAACCCCTAGTAGCAGCGTGTGACACCCCAAAATTTTAACCTTGTTTTATTAATTAAAATTTTGCCAGGAAACTTTAACTTTTATTTTCTAGATTTTCTTTTGATTTCAGAACCATTCTTTTCTTTATTGTTATGAAGTTTTAAACCCAAATGAAAACTTTCCAATTTTTTTATTTGGGCTTGTTTACCCTCTCAAGAAAAACATTTCTATTATCAGTGGATTTATTTGCATATTTATTTCTCTCTGAACTTTATTCCTTAAAGTAATTTTTCATTAGTTTTGGAGCTCTATTTGAACTACAACTATTTGATAAATATACTTAAAATTCCAACCAAAATTTGGAGATGTCATGTGATGTTTTTAAATCACTTTTATGCAAAAATATCTTCTGTTCATTGGAGATTTTGAGCTCTACACCAAGTTTTCAAATCTGGTCCAATGGGAAATTTTGCACAACAACCTATTTAATATTTCTTTAAAACTTTCAACAAAATTATGGGATGTTAATAGGAGTATATTATTCAACTTTATGCAAAAAACCAGTTATGTCCTTTGAAAAATTTGAATGAATCAACCTCATTTTCATTCTGGTCCAACTTGATGTTTTGTACTGCAACCATATTTTTACTTGCTCCTTTACCCATGATTCTTTTTCCTGCTTATAGACCACCCTGCAAAACCCTTAAGTCCAAGAGAGTGGACCCATGGGAGGATTTTAAGTGCATGCAATCATGCCTTTTTCTTTCTGTCCAAAACTGAAGATTTGCTAAAACTTGCACTAGCAAGTTTCTGGTTTTGCCCTCATGACCTTGCCACCCTCACCTACGCCTAATGAGACACTGATCTGTATATTTTGGCCACTGCAAGAACTGCCTAGATGCCCCTAGCATTTTGTCAAACACCTTGTGTGCATGGCCAGTTTTGGCATAGTTTCTAGTTAGCATTGTAAACTTGATCCCCTGACCTAACCCCCATGTTCATTAACCTCCTTGCAAACTTGATCCCCTGGTCCTCTTCCACTCGCAGCCAACGCACCTGCCCCCTCCCTCGCCGCAGAGCCGCCCCTGGGGCCGCATAGTGCCGCCGTCAGGTCGGCCACGGCGGCTAGCGGCCGGCCATAGTGGGTTCCTGCCACGGACGGCGCCGCCCGAGCCACAGCCGCGCGCCAGCTGCCCTCTGGAGCAGTCCGAGCTTATCCTGAAGCTCGTCTGCAAGCGCTCGTCGCCGCCATGTCGCCCTGCTAGCTACAGCGAGGCGGTTCGTCGAGCTTATCTCCAGCCGCCGCCGAACCGACCTAATCCCACTATAAGAGGAGCCCCGAGCCTCCCCGAACCCTCAGGCGACCTCACGCCACCCCCATAGCACCCCCATAGCCAGCAATCGTCGGGGGAAAGCCGTCTTCCCCGACTCCGGCAGGTTCGGCCGTGGCCACCCCCTGGCTCCGCTCGTCGCAACCAGAGCCTCCCCCGTCCAACCAGTGCCACCATCCCCTTCCCCTCGATCTCGCGGAGCCACCCAACACCTCAAATTCGCTCGGGAACCGTTGTAGCACGAGCCCCCAAACTCACCCAAAGCTGTCGTCCACCGCGGAGCTCGCCGACGGCGACTCCCTCCATCCCCGCCACCTCCTTGACCACCAGGAGGACTGCCCTGGACTGGCGGATCCATCCCTGCCCTCGGATGCCCTCGAGGAGCCATCGTTCATCGTCAAAGATCGCCGGAGCTCCGCCTCCGTTCGGCCAAAGGATAGGGAAGGCGGGGGATGACTTGTCAAACCTGACCAGTGGGCCCCCTGGACCCACTGTCAGCGACCCCGAGCCGGTCCACGCTGGCTAAGTGGAGACGTAAACCCAGAGTACGCCTTCGACGTGTATTTATTTCCAAGCGTTTTATTTTTCTGGTTTTTCTTAAAAACGGAATATTGACTAAACTTTGACTGGCTATATCTTTTTAAATAAAACTCCAAATGACTTGATTCTTTTTTTGTTGTTTCCCAAATATTGTCTAGTTTATTTTCATATTTATTTGAAAAAAATAGACAAATTTTCTGCACTGTTTGGAAACTATATATTAATTTGAATTTTTTTCAAAAATAGGATTTGTGGAGAGAGAAGAAAACTTTCAAAGTTTTAGAATGCACTCTGCCTGTCCACAACTTGAAGGCAAGCATTCTGAACCCTGGCATAATAATTTTTGGGTATTGTTTGACACGATTATAACACCACCTTAATACGGAGAACTCATTTTTTTTGGTGATACGATCATTTGCATAAATGCATATTGGAGATTTCCTTGCTGTTGAAAATGGTCATGCTTGTGACAGTAATCATCCTCGTATGCTTTTTGCGCCTGCCGGAAGGAAGCCGGGAAAGTCTCTGTCTTGGGTAGGCCTGAGCTTGTCCCTAGTTCCTCGTTGAGACGAGTGTGTCTGGTATGGCATGATGGAGTATGATGAGTGGTGATTCTGTCCGTTGGATGAAATATAATCATTATGCTAATCATGCAGGGAATACTTAAACCTCCTGAGTCGACCATAGATCGAGTCTTGTTCTGGTAACCCCCATGCTTGCTTCGTACTACCACTTGTCCCTACCATAGGTAGTGTACGGTTCAGTAAGTTGTCAACCCCTTTCTAGCACACACCGTACAGAGAGGCCATGGTGGAAGATACCGGCTGCATCCGGTAGGCAGGCCACCTGGTCCGGGGGCATGGGTGTTTCTTGGGACCGAGAGGGGGGCACCCCTTAGTAGCGCGTCGTATAAGTTTGATCCCATGCTAATCGAGGTTGTAGACTCCCCACTTAGAGTTTTTCTTGACAGGTGTCGTGGGTGATTCCAGACACCAGTAAGTTAAGCTGGTGTGTGCAAGTTAGGTGTGTTTTCAATTAAAAGACCGTAGACGGAATTAGTCCCGATGGACTGAAGGAATCAGTTACTCGTGGGTAAAGAGTACACCCTCTGCAGAGATTAAATCTATTCGAATAGCCATGCCTATGGGTAAGGACTACAGTCTGGGATGGGTCAAGTGTCGGTCTTAGTGTCGGTCTTTGGAGGAAAAACTACTAAACCAGAACATGGACCATGACGTGTGACTTATGATGATTATGATTATTATTATTATGGACTAACCCTTTGTACTAATTGGAGTATTGAGTATCCCTAGGACGGTTCTACCTCCTGGATATTCACTGTGATTGTTTTCTTATAGGCCCTTTATGTGGTGTCGTTGAGACGCCCGACTGTGGCCTGCTTGTTAATTAATTACTCTATAAGCCCTTTATGTGGTGTCGCTCAGACGCCCGACTGAGGCATGCTCATTATTTACTATCCTTTCGAGGCGTCGCTTCAGACACCCGATCGGTGCATTTTATTACTACTCTGTTACTACATATTCATGTTGCATATAAATAACCTGCTTGCTTGCATCAGGGAATTTATTTTATGACTGGCGTTGTGACCATAGAATATTTCAGAGCTTGATTATCGTTTGTTATATTATACCCGTGTTCATAATGTTTGCGAGTACATTCAAAGTACTCACTGGCTTGTCCCTGGCTATTGTCTTGGCCAGATTTCTTGCTTGGAGAGGAGCGTTGCAATGTCGGCCCCGGAACCCATGCAATGGTGATAGCAGCCTCGCGAAGATAGGAGTTAACCTGGTCAGCTGTTCCTGTGGGAAATGGAGTCCCATAGACGTTGAAAGATCCCAAACCACTTCCGCCATCAACCACTAGCAACCTTATGTTGTACTCATAGACCAGAATGGTCTGGTACCACATATTATGTAATTTTTGCTTGGAGTTTCTGTATCAAGTTGGTGCCTCATCAGCTAACAGTAATCCTGGGGCTGGTGAGCACAAAGGCCGTTTTCTGGGAAATTAATACCCGGAAAAACCCGGTCATGACAAACTTGGTATCAGAGCCAGACTGACCATTGGCTAATCCTATCTTAGCCAGGTCAATAAGCCTAGATTAACCTACCCACCAGACCTTAACCTAGCCCCGGCCAAGCTTCTCGTGCAAGATAGCCTCACAGTGACCCGACACTTTTGGTAGTCGGTGCCCAACCTATCAGCCTAGCCTGTCAATCACGCGCCAGTGGCCGACACCCGTTTTGTCTCATTCTCAAGCGTGCGGAGGAAGACTCCGTCCCCTTTTTCTATAAAAAGGGCAAGCTAGCCTCAATACAGCACAGCACAACCTCTTCCCCAAAACCAAGCCATAATGCCTCGCCCCGTCGTGCACAATGAGACCACAACAACCAACCTTGGAGGTTTTGTGACCATGCTAGCAAAGCTCACCCGTCGTGCATTTGCATTAGAAGAGCCCCAGAATATGTGGTGTACCAATGACCCACGAGCGGTGAGAGCCGTCAATTCTAGGCCACCGTGCACGTCTATGGTAGGGGTCTGTCGCCAGAACGCCCCTACAGGTTCACCGGAAGGACAACTTCCTTTGAGCCACAAGCCATCCAACTAGCGGCTCGAGAGGCTATAGTGAAACTCCGGCACTTGTCGCCCAGAGTTAACTGTTGCTCATTCTACTACTACCCCAGTCGTGACGGGTATGGTAGGCCACCCCAGGTTGCCAACGGGGATCACGAAACGGATCCAGCATTGTTGCATCTAGTGCGCTATCTAAGTGCACTAGTGGATCTGTTCGATCAAATTACTCTTGATCTGATGGCAGCTCGTGGAGAACTGATACGCCGAGACCTGGCAAGAAGGGAACATGAGCCCAACGCTGACAACACAGTCGTGCTGTCCGGACAACCGATCGAGTCCCTGAGGTCTGCCCCGGTCATTGACCAAAACGCCTTGATGATCCCAGAAGTGCTTCGTCGCCTTTTGGGAACACGCTCCAACGGGATTGTGGCGAACAACCCCCGGGATGGTCATCATCGCTACCCCGACCCTGCAGTTCCTCAACCCCCTCCAGCTAATCCCGACGGTGAAAACCGTGGAGAAGCCTTGACGTCCACAAGGCACACTCGCTTAGATATTAACGAGGTAGACTAGAGTCGCTCGAGTAGTACCGAGTCTTAGTATGTACCCGCCCTGTAACTGTGTGATCCTGTATCACCGTAATTAAATGTTGTTTGCTTGTGCGCCCTATTTTAATAGTAGCCATGCATGAGTATGTTCATGTGCGATTGCATTTTTAATCTCGGGCGTAGCTGCCAAAAACCAACCACGACGACACAAAGTTTGTGCTATGAGTAAACTTTTCGGTCTCAACTACAGGAACGATATTTTCGAAAAACAACTCTTACCAAATCTCGAGGACGAGATTTTGTTTTCTTAAGGGGGGTAGTGTTGTGACACCCCAAAATTTTAACCTTGTTTTATTAATTAAAATTTTGCAAAGAAACTTAAACTTTTATTTTCTGGATTTTCTTTTGATTTCAGAACCATTCTTTTCTTTATTGTTATGAAGTTTTTACCCCAAATGAAAACTTTCCAATTTTTTTATTTGGGCTTGTTTACCCTCTCAAGAAAAACATTTCTATTATTAGTGGATTTATTTGCATATTTATTTCTCTCTGAACTTTATTCCTTAAAGTAATTTTTCATTAGTTTTTTTTACCATGAAGACTACGGTGCTTACACCCCACAGCATTTTATTAATAAATAACAGGAAGGAAAACAAAGTTCCACAAGAGGGGGAACAAGAAACAAAAGAAAGAGAAAGAGAAAAGATTGTACAACACTGAAAGAAAGAAGCAAAGCTACAAACGAAGAAAGAAAAGATGTTACAACTGGTGTGGATGTTCAAGGAGGCAGAAAATCAATCCATTTGAGTAGATCATCCTTGTATCTAGCCTTGATCCTGTGTGACAGTAGAGTGACTTCATGAATGAACCCATTTCTCCATTGCCTAAAAGTTGGATGGACATGTCTGAAAGCCTTGTCATTTCGCACTTTCCAGATATTCCACCAGGCTAGAAAAACCACCTCTGCAAAAAATGGTTTATCAAATTCCTTCGTTGCATGTAAGGCAATTTGTACCATATCATTGCTATTCAACCAGGGTACTTGTAGAAAGTTCCAGATCCTCATACTGAAATTGCACTGGAAGAATAGATGATTCTTGTCTTCCAGTACTCCAGTTGGGCAGAGGACACAACTAGGTCCATCATTAATTTTCCAATGTCTTCGCTGAATCATATCTTTTGTGTTTACTCTATCCATAATAACCAACCATGCAAACATTTTCACTGTCATTGTACAACAGCTTTTCCAAACCCAGCTCAGTAGTGGATTGGCAATGACAGGCTGGTGTACAAACTCATAGAACTTCTTTGCAGAATACTCGCCCTTTTTCCCATGTCTCCAAGTCCACCTATCATCACAAGCATCGTCTAAGTGTCTACCAGACAACATAGTAGCAAGCTGATTGAACTCCCTAAAAGCCAGTTCAAACAAAGGCAAAGAGAACATTTGTTGCAAATTTCCTGCATGTAGCACTTAACAGAAAGGTTCTTCTAAAGGCAAAAAGAATGAAGTCGTGGGAATCTTTCCTGTAGAGGGATACAGGAATGCCCAATCTCCCAATGATCAGACCAAAAAGCACAGAATCTCCTTTGCCAACAGAAACAGATGTTACAGCTCGATATTTGTCCACTAACTTACAAATGTCCCTCCACCAAAAAGAGCCACATAAAGTAGTGTCATGTGGAACTCTTTGATAGTAGTAGGAGTCCCACAGGAGGTTGACCCATGGCACATCAGCTTTGTTGTAGAATTTATTCAGGGACTTAAGCAACAGAGCCTCATTTTGCAATCTCAAATTCAGAATTCCAAGTCCACCCTTCTTCTTGGGTCTGCAGACAAGGGGCCAAGCAGCCAAAGAATGACCCTTTTCCTGACCATATTTCCTCCATAGGCACTGCCTTTGAATCCTTTCTAACTGCTTTAGAATGCCCTTTGGTAATGATAGGCTGCAAAGAAAGAATATGGGCAAAGAAGATATCACTGAATTTACCAACTGCAGTCTACTACCTTGAGGCAAAAACCAGGAACTAGCAGTTAGCCTCCTTTCCATGCAATCCACCAAAGGGAGCAAGTCAACAATTTTTGGTCTAGTAGTTCCAACAGGCAGTCCCAAATAAGTGAAAGGCATAGAGCCTAACTGACAGCCAAAGGAAGCAGCAAGTGCAGAAGCAGCTGAGGCTTCAACATTGATGGGGTACATTGAAGGCTTATGAAAGTTAATTTGTAACCCAGTTGCCAGTGAAAAGGAATTGAGCACTGCTTTAAGAGTCTCCAACTGAGCTACTTCAGCAGTTACAAACAGCAAGGTGTCATCAGCATACTGAACCACAGGATAAAAAGGATCATGTGTTGCCAAAGGCAGATCCAGCTGCCCCCTAAGCAGAAGATTATTGATCATGGTTTGTAGAAGGTCAGCTGCAATAACAAAAAGCAAAGGAGAGATAGGATCTCCTTGCTTAACACCACATTTGCACTTGAAATGACTTCCAGGCATACCATTTAACAGAATTGAGGATGTTGCAGAAGTTAACAGTTGCTGAATCCATGTGATCCATTTGCTATCAAACCCCTTGGCCACAAGAATTCTCAAGATTGCCTCATGTTGAATTGAGTCAAAAGCTTTTTCAAAATCAAGCTTAAGCAAAAGAATTGGCTTCCTGGACTGATTGCATTGATGAATATACTCAAAAGTCCATGCAATACAATCCTGAATTGTCCTTGATTTAATGAAGCCATACTGATTCTTATGCACACATTTGGTGATTTCCTCCTGAAACCTATTGGCAGAAACTTTAGTCCTATACATGTCAGAGAGATTGGCCTAAAATCTCCCACATCTTCAGGTGATTGTTTTTTTGGGACTAAAGTTATATAAGCTTCATTTAGATTTTCCAAAAATACAGTTCCAGCATGAAACTCATTGACCAACTGAATAAACTCAGATGAAATGATTGGCCAGCATCTCTTCATAAACAGACCATTAAAACCATCTGGACCAAGTGCTTTATCAATTGGCATTTCTTTTAGGACCTTTTCAATCTCATTCAAATGAAAAGGTTTTGTGAGCACCTCAAGACCTTGAATTCTAGGAATTAAAGATAGGATGTCATTCCCCAAAACAATTGGTTTAAGGGTTCCCATTCTTCCTTTGAAAGTTACCAAAAATTCCTTAGCAATCACCCCATGATCTGAAGAGACTGTCCCATCAGACAAATTCAGGCTAGCAATAGAATTTTTTCTATATCTCTTTGTTGCCATGGCCTGGAAGAATTTTGAGTTCTCTTCTCCCATCTTGATATATCTGATAGTACACCTTTTTCTCCTGTATAAAAACTGCAAATGTAAAAGGTGCTCATGATGCAACTTACATAACTTCCTGAAGTTTATTTCAGGTATGGACAGAGTCCTCGAATCCTCTAAATCATCCAGCCATAAGATTACCCAATTGCACTTTTCAATTAAAGATTTAATGTGTGAAAGCCCCTTCTGCCATTTCTTTAAAGCAAACCTCAATGATTTCAATTTAGCCATAATAACTGCAGAGATGTGGAGTTTATGCGAAGGCTTGCTCCAGACCTCCCTCACACAATCCATGAAACCAGGCTGATGCACCCAATAGTTTTCAAACCTGAAAATATGTGCTTTAGGAATTGAGGTGCTGATAGAGATAACACAAGGAACATGATCAGACGCAGTTCTCGCAAGAGGAGCCACTTGTGTCATGGGATAATGATTTATCCAGCTAGCAGAAGTAAAAAACCAGTCCAGTTGCTCCAGAAGTGGGATATCCTGCATGTTGGACCAGGTGAATCTTCTACCTTTTAGTGGAAGCTCAAGCAGCCCTAAATGACCAATGATCTCGTTAAAGATAAAAATGTCATTAACGTCCCCTCCTGGTAAATTTCTATTTTCCATGGATCTGATGAAATTGAAATCTCCCACTAACAACCATTTCTATTCAGGTTCCACGTGTAGATTATACAACCAGTTAACAAATTCGTCCCTCATCTCACCCTAGCAGGGCCCATACACATTAACTAAGAACCATTGCTCGTTATTATGCACCGAGGTAAAACTGGTGACAATTCCAAAGGGTTTAACTTCAATAAAAACACCCTTAAAGACATCAGAACGCCAAACTGTCAGAATCCCACCTCAGGCCCCTCTCGAGGGTGATTCAATAAATTGATCAAAGCCCATAGGACATACTGCCTTAACTAAGGAACGGGAGCAGTCAGTTAACTTCGTTTCTTGCAAGCAGGCAATTGCACACTGACTTTCAGAAATTTTCTCTCTGACAGAAGGTTGCCGTGGTTCAGAGTTTAGGCCACGAACATTCCAAGAAAGAACCTTCCAATTACGCCTAGATCTTTGATTCATAATATAAGCAGAAATAGAGTATCAGCCATTGCATGACATGCAATGCCACACAAACCACGCCATAAAAGACGAAAGTCCCCTAGACCATAGTGCAGAGCATAAAGTTGAGAAATAGCATAACGACAGCGAATTTAACAGGCTCGCTACACCTATCGAAAGAGATAAACGGCAACATTTAAACACCACTAGAGGAGGAATCATCCTTGGGATTAGCCATAAGCTTCTCCTTGGATAGAAGGTTAGGGTCGATCTCTAGCTCCGCTCCGATTGCTTGCAGAACATTGATTGGCGTGGGCGGAGGAGCATCTTCAGAGGTGTTTGCATTATCACCAACATCTTGAGGCTTGGACTGGGCCGTCTCATGGATGGGCTTGGACCTTGGACGCCTCTTGGCGGGCTGGAAAGGAAGTTGTTCAAAACTGACAGGTTTAAACCCATCAAGTTTTGCCGCGCTTCTTGTACATTGTCTAACAGAGGTATCCACCAAAGGGGCCATTGGTTTCTTCCTTCGTGTCTGCTTCTTGTCCTTGACCTGCGCAGAAGCAAAAAACCACATCAGAGGAAGAGAGCTCCTCCAGGCCTTGAGGCACCACCTTTTCTGTTTGCAAACAACCAGACATTTCCATCTCCACTCCAACAGTGACATCATCCGAGTTAGCATCTTCAGAAGAACTTCCAAAGAGAGCTCTGGCCACCGGGCGTTTGGCCACAAAAGGCCTCCGCGGAACCAGACAGTTAGGCAAAGTTGGTATCAGAGAAGAGCTCCTTTGGGAATCATCAAAGGCAATTGTCCAAGTGCGCTTGGAGTATGTCACTATCCCATGAGGCTTGAAGAAGATTGACCTCGGCACCTGCTTGACAACAAACTCAGGCAGAAGATTCTCGAAAGATCTCTTCCAGATCATCTCTGGAGGTAAAGGTGGCCCAGCCACAATCCTGGCCATACCAATTAACAACTGATGCTGCTGAACAACAGGTGGATGATAAGGGACAATTGCTAAGGGATTGTCCTCAACAGGCTGCTGCACACCCTGTAAGTGGTGTTCTTGCTGCATCACATGATGCTCCTCCATCAGAAAGTCCACATGTTGCTCCACAGAAATAGAGCCCTCTGGCTGATCAATGACAATTGAAACCTGATCATGTTCTGGCAGTGCAGGTTGAGGCTGTTGTGGGAGCTCCTCATCATTGTCTCCCAATTTGCATGCCCCCATCCATCCCCAGCAGCGTCATTGTTTTGATCCACTGGAGGAGGAACAGGCGCATCATTCCAGCCAAGCATCGGATATGGTGGAAGAACAAATATCAAGTTATCATTCACAAGGTTTCCAGGCAATGGGTGTGGATTTCCATCCAGAGGCATAGGATCTTCGTCATTGGGCATCTGATCAGCAAAATCAGCTCCCAACACATAACAAGCGGCAGTCCATGATACTTGAGCTCCCCCCCCCATTCAGCATAATCTCCAAAAAACACATCACGTGGTACTAATGGCGTGTCAGGAAAACTTGCCTCCACTAGAGTTCGAACCAAATAAGGATCTTCACTGTCCCAAGAGTGAAACTTGCCAAAGGTGCCAACTGCCTGAGATATAAACTCTGTGTTGCGATAGTCAAGAGGAATTCCAATAAACATAATCCAACCCTTACGGAACCCATGACTTCCCTTAAAAATTTCCCCTTCATCATGCTTCATGAATCTCACAAAACGATCGTTGCCCAAAGGAAAAGGTGGGTGCTGAATCAAAGAGTATCTAACCGAAGGATCCCTGACTTGAAATAAACCTACTCCATGAAACCAGGGCTGAGCAGAGCAAACCAGAGTACCTCTGTCTTGCAGGAACTCCACAACCTCTTCTCTGACAGGTCCGATTGGGCCCTCCGGAGCAGGCATAACCTCAGCCACCATGTACTCCTCATGACGGCGAGGTAGGCGAGCCGCCGGCGTGATGAAGGTGCGGGGAAGTCGCCTGTCACCACCATCAATGATGTGATGACCTGCCGGGACAAAGCGCTGAGGATCAAGCTCATAGTTCGCCATTGTTGGGAACTTGGAGGAGGGGACGGGGTTTTCATTGGAAGGAATAGGGAGAGATGTGGGCGGCGATGATGCAACGGGGCAAGCTATCCCAATAACTCCAGCACTATTCCCCTAACCGTCGGGATTTCCCGAGATATGCGTGTTTTGTTGCAGAGAATTTTTTTTCCAAACCAATCCATTGGAGCGCGCGAAATCAGTACAGTCCCTGGTAAAGTGACCCATGCGCGAGCAAGCCGAGCAGACCGCTCGCATTCCACAAGAGGCTGCTAGGTGGCCCCTGAGAGAACAGACAGTACAAGTTAAAACCCGGTCCACCATGTCATTGACCATGGCGTCAAAATGTTGCGCAGCTTCTTGCAAGGTTGGTATTTCTAGAGGAGGTTCTGGCGGGCTTGTGTTAGCAGAGGCTTTTGGCAAGACAGAAACTGGGGTATTCTGTGCCGAGACAGGCCCAATAACCAAAGGCCCAGCAAATGGCCTAGCAGATGAAGCAGGTGACACTGGGTCAGGAATGTGGGCTTCCAACGAAGAAGTGCCAGAAATGTGGTTTCCATTTTGAACTGGCGAGATTCCCGCCTCCGCAAATTGAGCAGAGAGATTACCAGAAACCACGGGTCGCGGATCCACCATTACCAAATCAAGCGTGGGCGGCGCGATCGACCGGTGCAACTCCGGCAATGGCTGAACAGTACCAAATAAAATCGGTGGCCGAGCTACCGTCCAATTCAAGTCGAGGGGAGGAGGCATTTGTCTAAAAACAACATGCTCATGAGCAGAGAGAGAATAACCCCCATCCAAGATAGTATCAATGCAATTTTGAGTAGCAGGATATCTGTAACCCTTGCAAGCAGAGTACTGCTCAAAAGTGGCAAAGGTTAATTTCTTACGAACTGTGGAAGCTATCTTAAGGGAAGATCTAACCGAAGGCCTATGCATGGCCAAAAGACCCATAGATGATCGACGTTTAGTAGGACTAATCAGAATCCATTCCGCATCACATTCCTTACGCCTGATCTTAAGTTCCTGAACCCAATTAGGCCCTCCATTTCCCCAGAGATTGAAATAACACTTGAACTGATCGCAAGCAAAATAGCGCAGATCCATAATAATGAAACCAACCTGCTTGCATGAAACTTGGAAAGAGAAAGCCTTGTCTTTGACGAGAAGAACCCGTAGGTCAATGGCCGAACCCCCGATTGCAGCCTCCAGAGCCGCCGCCACCGACTCCTCCGACAGCCAGAATGCATGGCGGCTAAAGGACACGATCAACGTGAAAGCCCTTCGTCCCATTGGGTGGATCAAAAGACCAGTGGATTTGAAGACCTCATCGGAAAAAGCTCTACCCTTGGAGAAATCCAAGCCAAGGGTAGATCCACCAGAAGAACCCATAAGATATGGGTATTGCCTTGATCAAGAGGAGACGTCGGAGAAGATGATTGGAAGGGATCCACAGATTAGTGGATGAGGATGGAGATCGCCGGTGGTGAGGTCAGCGCCGAGGTGGGAGGTGGGAGCGCCATCATGAATCGTTCCAGTTGTGCGCGTATGTGCATAAGTTATTTTTCATTAGTTTTGGAGCTCTATTTGAACTACAACCATTTGATAAATTTACTTAAAATTCCAACCAAAATTTGGAGATGTCATGTGATGTTTTTAAATCACTTTTATGAAAAAATATCTTCTGTTCATTGGAGATTTTGAGCTCTACACCAAGTTTTCAAATCTGGTCCAGTGGGCAATTTTGCACTACAACCTATTTAAATATTTATTTAAAACTTCCACCAAAATTGGGGGATGTTAATAGGAGTATATTATTCAACTTTATGCAAAAAACCAGTTATGTCCTTTGAAAAATTTGAGTGAATCAACCTCATTTTCATTCTGGTCCAACTTGATGTTTTGTACTGCAACCATATTTTTACTTGCTCCTTTACCCATGATTCTTTTTCCTGCTTATAGACCACGCTGCAAAACCCGTAAGTCCAAGAGAGTGGACCCATGGGAGGATTTGAAGTGCATGCAATCATGCCTTTTTCTTTCTATCCAAAACTGAAGATTTGCAAAACTTGCACTAGCAAGTTTCTGGTTTTACCCTCATGACCTTGCCACCCTCACATACGCCTAATGAGACACTGATCTGGATATTTTGGCCACTCGAAGAACTGCCTAGATGCCTCTAGCATTTTAAACACCTTGTGTGCATGGCCAGTTTTGGCATAGTTTTTAGTTAGCATTGTAAACTTGATCTCCTGACCTAACCCCCATGTCCATTAACCTCCTTGCAAATTGTAACCTAGTCCTTTCAATTGCCAGCCTCGCTCAAGCACTCTAGCATACCATGGCATTCAGTCAAACATGCCGCGTGCATGCTCTGGGCGCGCCTAGAGTGCGTGTTTTGTACGTGCGTGCCCCCGAGCCGCCGCGTCCCACTGTCGCCTCCTCGCGCCCGTTTTGGTCCTCTTCCACTCGCAGCCAACGCACCTGCCCCCTCCCTCACTGCAGAACCGCCCCTGGGGCTGCACAGTGCCGCCGTCAGGTCGGCCACGGCGGCTAGCGGCCGGCCACAGTGGGTTCCTACCAGGGACAGCGCCGCCCGAGCCACAGCCGCGTGCCAGCTGCCCTCTGGAGCAGTCCAAGCTTATCCTCAAGCTCGTATGCAAGTGCTCGTCGCTGCCATGTCGCCCTGCTAGCTACAGCGAGGCGGTCCGTCGAGCTTATCTCCGGTCGCTATAAAAGGAGCCCCGAGCCTCCCCGAACCCTCAGGTGACCTCAGGCCACCCCCATAGCACCACCACAACCAGCAATCATCGGGGGAAAGCCGTCTTCCCTGACTCCAGCAGGTTCGGCCGCCGCCACCCCCCGGCTCCGCTCGTCGCAACCAGAGCCTCCCCCGTCCAACCAGTGCCACCATCCCCTTCCCCTTGATCTCGTGGAGCCACCCAACACCTGAAATTCGCTCGGGAACCATCGTAGCACGAACCCCCAAACTCACCCGAAGCTGTCGTTCGCCGCGGAGCTCGCTGCCGGCGACTCCCTCCATCCCCGCCACCTCCTCGACCACTGGGGCAGATCCATCCCTGCCCTCGGATTCCCTCGAGGAGCCGTCGTTCGCTGGCAAAGATTGCCGGAGCTCCGCCTACGTTTAGCCAAAGGAGAAGGAAGGCGGGGGATGACTGGTCAAACCTGACCAGTGGGCCCCT
The DNA here is from genome assembly GCF_018294505.1 of Triticum aestivum. Classification (NCBI taxonomy): domain Eukaryota; kingdom Viridiplantae; phylum Streptophyta; class Magnoliopsida; order Poales; family Poaceae; genus Triticum; species Triticum aestivum. Next base: position 696,684,859 of record NC_057807.1, read on the forward strand.
AGACCCACTGTCAGCGACCCCGAGCCGGTCCACGCTGGCTAAGTGGAGACGTAAACCCAGAGTACGCCTTCGACGTGTATTTATTTCCAAGCGTTTTCTTTTTCTGGTTTTTCTTAAAAATAGAATATTGACTAAACTTTAACTGGCTATATCTTTTTAAGTAAAACTCCAAATGACTTGATTCTGTTTCTATTGTTTCCCAAATATTGTCTAGTTTATTTTCATATTTATTTGAAAAAAAACTAGACAACTTTTTTGCACTGTTTGGAAACTATATATTAATTTGAATTTTTTCAAAAATAGGATTTGTGGAGAGAGAAGAAAACTTTCAAAGTTTTAGAATGCACCCTGCCTCTCCACAACTTGAAGGCAAGCATTCTGAACCCTGGCATAATAATTTTTGGGTATTGTTTGACACGATTATAACACCACCTTAATACGGAGAACTCATAATTTTTTTTCGTGATACGATCATTTGCATAAATGCATATTGGAGATTTCCTTGCTGTTGGAAATGGTCATGCTTGTGACAGTAATCATCCTCGTATGCCTTTCATGCCTGCCAGAAGGAAGCCGAGAAAGTCTCTGTCTTGGGTAGGCCTGAGCTTGTCCGTAGTTCCTCGTCGAGACGAGTGTGTCCGGTATGGCATGATGGAGTATGATGAGAGGTGATTCTTTCTGTTGAATGAAATATAATCGTTATGCTAATCATGCAGGGAATACTTAAACCTCCTGAGTCGACCATAGATCGAGTCTTGTTCTGGTAACCCCCATACTTGCTTCGTACTACCACTTGTCCCTGCCATAGGTAGGGTACGGTTCAGTAAGTTGTCAACCCCTTTCTAGCACACACCGTACAGAGAGGCCATGGTGGAAGATACCGGCTGCATCCGGTAGGCAGGCCACCTGGTCTGGGGGCATGGGTGTTTTCGGTTGGGACCGAGAGGGGGGCACCCCTTAGTAGCGCGCGGTATAAGTTTGATCCCATGCTAATCGAGGTTGTAGACTCCCCACTTAGAGTTTTGCTTAACAGGTGTCGTGGGTGATTCCAGACACCGGTAAGTTAAGCTGGTGTGTGCAAGTCAGGTGTGTTTTCAATTAAAAGACCGTAGACGGAATTAGTCCCGATGGACTGGAGGAATCAGTTACTCGTGGGTAAAGAGTACACCCTCTGCAGAGATTAAATCTATTCGAATAGCCATGCCTATGGGTAAGGACTACAGTCTGGGATGGGTCAAGTGTCGGTCTTAGTGTCGGTCTTCAGAGGAAAAACTACTAAACCAGAACATGGACCATGACGTGTGACTTATGATGATTATGATTATTATGATTATGGACTAACCCTTTGTACTAATTGGAGTATTGAGTATCCCTAGGATGGTTCTACCTCCTAGATATTCACTGTGATTGTTTTCTTATAGGCCCTTTATGTGGTGTCGCTGAGACGCCCGACTGTGGCCTGCTTGTTAATTAATTACTCTATAAGCCCTTTATGTGGTGTCGCTCAGACGCCCGACTGAGGCATGCTCGTTATTTACTATCCTTTCGAGGCGTCGCTTCAGACACCCGATCGGTGCATTTTATTACTACTCTGTTACTACATATTCATGTTGCATATAAATAACCTGCTTGCTTGCATCAGGGAATTTATTTTATGACTGGTGTTGTGACCATAGAATATTTCACAGCTTGATTATCATTTGTTATATTATACCCGTGTTCACAATGTTTGCGAGTACATTCAAAGTACTCACTGGCTTGTCCCTGGCTATTGTCTTGGCCAGATTTCTTGCTTGGAGAGGAGTTTTGCAATGTCAGCCCCGGAACCCACGCAATGGTGATAGCAGCCTCGCGAAGATAGGAGTTAACCTGGTTAGTTGTTCCTGTGGTAAATGGAGTCCCATGGATGCTGAAAGATCCCAAACCGCTTCCGCCATCAACCACTAGCAACCTTATGTTGTACTCATAGACCAGAATGGTCTGGTACTACATATTATGTATTTTTGCTTGGAGTTTCTGTATCAAGTTGGTGCCTCATCAGCTAACAGTAATCCTGGGGTTGGTGAGCACAAAGGCCGTTTTCTAGGAAATTAATACCTGGAAAAAACCGGTCGTGACACAGCGCTGGTTTTGTAGCTAGCAGTAGCGCTTGTACAAGCGCTACCACTGAGGCGCTATAGCTAACTGCTAGCAGTAGCGCTGGAATGCCAGCGCTACTGCTATACCTAGTTAGCAGTAGTGCTTTCTCTGGGAAAGCGCTACACATAATGGAAAATAGCAGTAGCATTTCTTTAGAAAAGCGTTGATGCTAACTTTTCCTGTATTTTTGAAAATACAACTTATTTTGGTTGTGGTTTTATATACAATACTTTCATCGTATGATTATATGACCAGGATTAGTTATTATATATAACAGTGGGTGAAATGAACGTGGAGTAGATTCAAGTCGAGGCAACATATGGTGCATGTCGAAAGTACTACTAATCCAAACTTGATCTAGTTTGGATTAGTAGTACTTTCGATGTGCACCACATGCTGGCTCCACTTGAATCTATTCCATGTTCATTTCACCTACTGATATATATATAATACCTCATCATGCTCATATAACAACTTAGCATCATGCATCATCGATCATAATAACAAATAACTCATCATTGGTATCATAATAACAAGTCCTACTCATCATCATCGATCATACAACTTCTACTCGATATCACATCATCATCATAGTCATCTAACCAATCCAACTTAGTTGTTCTTAGCACATGATCATGAGTATTAGCTAGGACCTACTACCTTCGCTTAGGTAAAATAGCATAAAACAAGATAGGTCATGACTCTCCATTATGGAGAATGGAGATTATCCTGTCTCTAATTCTTGCCTTTCGCACAATGTTGCTTCCAAGAACCTCCTTACAACTATCCATACATTTTTTCCATTCTTTGATTATCATGTCTTCACTGGTTTTAGAAATCCGATATGGACAGGTGTGATTCGTAGGATGACTTGGTTGTATGTTCAAAACATCAAGGTGACCATTCTGATACATCAGATGAGGCACACAATCGTCAGGGATTTTCTGTTGAAAAACATAGTAATAACTTAGTAGTTAGCAATGTAGTTCAGTTTAGAAGAATTTATGCGAAAGATGCACAGATGTTGTAATAGTAAAAAATCTTACCATGTCATCTCCATTGATGTTACCGTAGTTCAACACGTGCACTAGTGGCACGTATTGACCATAATGTGGAGGAGTTTGATGATGGATATTGTAATTCTCAAGATTAGTACAAAATGCAACTAGATGATTTTTCTCCTGATAAGTTAACTCAGAGCCATCGGTGTAGTAGGTTCTGTCTACCATCTCCGCACATTGTTTGAAGAATTAAAATAAGCTCTCAATGGAAATAAGCTGTCAACTATTTTGAAATAAACAATATAAATTAGTTAATAACTATATTTGAGAAACTCACATAGTGGTAGAACTAGAAGCGTATCAACAAGGACCCAAATGTCCATATTGTCTTGGTCGATGTCAGGATCACCAAGATCCATGGTGACAAGTATACCCTCATAAAAACAATACATCTTGCAAAGTGCTCCCAATTTGTGCAACCAAAATGGGTTACACTCTGAGAATTTTATAGATTTATTTCAAAATCCATACCATGATGGGTCCTTAGAGGAATTTTCTTTGTTTTGAAATTTTCATGGTCTTCAAAATCCATCCTCTCCAAGACATAGTGTCTTGCATGGCATGGGATAAGCTACTCGAATTGTAAAAGATGAAAATTACACGTTGAAATAGTTAAATTCATGCTTAATTATGAAAAAACACTTGTCGTCGTTGCGTACCGTTTCAACATCGAAGGTCTCTTAGAGCTTAATGCTGAAGCGCCGACCTTCATCCAGGTGAGGCGCCCTGTCGCACAAACCCCGGTCGTCGTTGCACTAGGAGCACTCCCCCGGGAGACTTTCGTCGTCCGATGACGACATTTCCTAGTGAGGGAGTTCCGGACTAGGGGGTGTCCAGATAGCCAAACTATCATCATCGGCCGGACTCCAAGACTATGAAGATACAAGATTGAAGACTTCGTCCCGTGTCCGGATGGGACTTTCCTTGGCGTGGAAGGCAAGCTTGGCGATACGGATATGTAGATCTCCTACCATTGTAACCGACTCTGTGTAACCCTAGCCCTCTCCGGTGTCTATATAAACCGGATGGCTTTAGTCCATAGGACGAACAACAATCATACCATAGGCTAGCTTCTAGGGTTTAGCCTCCTTGATCTCGTGGTAGATCCACTCTTGTAACACACATCATCAATATTAATCAAGCAGGACGTAGGGTTTTACCTCCATCAAGAGGGCCCGAACCTGGGTAAAACATCGTGTCCCTTGTCTCCTGTTACCATCCGCCTAGACGCATAGTTCGAGACCCACTACCCGAGATCCGCAGGTTTTGACACTGACATTGGTGCTTTCATTGAGAGTTCCTCTGTGTCGTCACCGATAGGCTCGATGGCTACTTCGACCATCATCAACGACGCAGTCTAGGGTGAGACCTTTCTCCCTGGACAGATCTTCGTATTCGGCGGCTTTGCACTGCGGGCCAATTCACTTGGCCATCTGGAGCAGATCGAAAGCTACGCCCCTCGCCGTCAGGTCAGATTTGGAAGTTTAAACTTCACGGCGGACATCCGCGGGGACTCGATCTTCGATGGATTCGAGCCACAGCCGAGCGTGCCGCACTGTCACTGCGAGCATGATTTAGCTCTGCAGCCGGACAGTACCCTGGAGGCCGCACTCGAACCCGCTCCGATCTTCAATTCGGAGCCGGCTGCACAGATCGAGGACGGATGGCTAGACACCGCCTCAGGGGCTGCCACCTCTACGGCGATAGAGCCGAACACTAACCTTGTCCCTCATAAAGCTCGTGACTCCAAGGTGCGGGACTCCTCACCGGACTCCGAACCTCCCGCGCCCCCTCCGATCGAATCCGATTGGGCGCCAATCATGGAGTTCACCGCAGTGGACATCTTTCAACACTCACCTTTTGGCGACATCTTGAGTTCGCTAAAGTATCTCTCGTTATCAGGAGAGCCCTGGCCGGACTGCGGTAAGGATGGTTGGGATGCGGATGACGAAGAAATTCAAAGCCCACCCACCACCCACTTGGTAGCCGTTGTCGATGATCTAACCGACATGCTAGACTACGACTCCGAAGACATCGACGGTATGGACAAAGATGCCGGAGACGACCAAGAACCAGCGCCTACTGGGCACTGGAAAGCCACCTCATCATATGACATATACATGGTGGATATCCCAAAGGATGGGAATGGCGAAGAAACAACGGAGGATGACCCCTCCAAGAAGCAAACCAAGCGTCGGCGTCAGCGGCGCCGCTCTAAATCCCGCCACAGCAAGAATGAAGACTCCGGCACCGGAGATAATAATACACCGGACAGTGCCGAAGACAACCCACTCCAGCAAGATGCAGCGCAGGAGGTCGGAGACGCCAGCCCTCATGAGAGAGCGGAAGAAGAAGAGGTAGAGGATTATATGCCTCCCTCCGGAGACGAGGCAAGCCTCGACGACGATGAATTCGTCGTGCCTGAGGATCCCGTCGAACAAGAGCGTTTTAAACGCGGGCTTATGGCCACGGCAAACAGCCTCAAGAAAAAGCAGCAACATCTTAGAGCTGATCAAGATTGCTAGCCGGCAGATGGACTGAAGTCCTCGCGGCCGAAGAGCATGAGCTCGAACGCCCCTCCAAAAGCTACCCTAAACGCAAGCTGCTCCCCCGATTAGAGGAGGAAGCGTATGAACCCGCATCACCAGGAGACAATACGGCTGATCGACCACCCCGTGGTCGCGACAGAGAGGCCTCTAGGCCCTTCACTAGACCCATACCCCGGCATCATTCAAAAAGCACAAGGCCACAGGGGAACGCTCCGGACTTGCAAGATATATTGGAGGATAAGGCAAGACAATCAAGATCGATCTACGGATCGCGTGGGCGCCCTACGGTACGTGACGACAGCCGTCGCGCCAGACACAGTAAGTCCGGCCGGGTCGAACAAAACAGACAAAGTTCTTTTGAGCTCCGTCGTGATATCGCCCAGTACAGAGGCGCCGCACACCCACTATGCTTCACAGATGAAGTAATGGATCATCAAATTCCCGAAGGGTTCAAACCCGTGAATATTGAATCTTACGATGGCACAACAGACCCCGCGGTTTGGATCGAAGACTATCTTCTTCACATCCACATGGCCCGCGGTGACGATCTTCACGCCATCAAATATCTCCCCCTCAAGCTTAACGGACCAGCTCGGCATTGGCTTAACAGCTTGCCAGCAGAGTCAATTGGGAGTTGGGAAGACCTGGAAGCCGCATTCCTCGATAACTTCCAAGGCACGTATGTGCGACCACCAGACGCTGATGACCTAAGCCACATAATTCAGCAGCCAGACGAATCGGCCAGACAATTCTGGACACGGTTCTTAACCAAGAAAAACCAAATCGTCGATTGTCCGGATGCGGAGGCCCTCGCGGCCTTCAAGCATAATATCCTCGACGAGTGGCTTGCCCGGCACCTGGGACAGGAAAAGCCGAAATCCATGGCAGCCCTCACATCACTCATGACCTGCTTTTGTGCGGGTGAGGACAGCTGGCTAGCACGCAGCAACAACCTCAGCAAAAATTCTAGCAGTCCGGATTTCAAGGACCGAAATGGCAGGTCGCGTCGTAACAAAAATAAGTGCCGCATCAATGGCAACAATAGTGAGGATACGGCAGTCAATGCCGGATTCAGAGGCTCTAAACCCGGTCAGCGGAAAAAGTCATTCAAAAGAACTACTCCGGGTCCGTCCAATTTGGAACGAATACTCGACCGCTCGTGCCAGATACACGGCACCCCCAAAAAACCAGCCAACCACACCAACATGGACTATTGGGTATTCAAGCAGGCAGGCAAGTTAATTGTCGAAAACAATGACAAGGGGCTGCATCGTGATGACGAGGAAGAGACCTGACCGCCGAACAATAGAGGACAGAAGGGTTTCCCCCCACAGGTGCGGACGGTGAACATGATATACGCAACGCACATACCCAAAAGGGAGCGGAAGCGTGCACTCAGGGATGTATACGCGATGGAGCCAGTCGCCCCGAAGTTCAATCCATGGTCCTCCTGCCCGATCACTTTTGACCGAAGGGACCACCCCACCAGCATCCGCCATGGCGGATTCGCCGCATTAGTCTTAGACCCAATCATCGATGGATTTCACCTCACCAGAGTCCTGATGGACGGCGGCAGCAGCCTGAACCTGCTCTATCAGGATACAGTGCGCAAAATGGGCATAGACCCCTCTAGGATTAAACCTACCAAGACGACCTTTAAAGGCGTCATACCAGGTGTAGAAGCCAATTGTACAGGCTCAGTTACACTAGAAATGGTCTTCGGATCCCCGGATAACTTCCGAAGCGAGGAGTTAATCTTCGACATAGTCCCGTTCCGCAGCGGCTATCATGCCTTGCTCGGACGTACCACGTTTGAAAAGTTCAATGCGGTGCCGCACTACGCATACCTCAAGCTCAAGATGCCAGGCCCTCGAGGAGTCATCACGGTCAACGGAAACACTGAACATTCTCTCCGAACGGAGGAACATACAGCGGCTCTTGCGGTAGAAGTACAATGCAGCCTCTTAAGGCAATTCTCGAGTCCGGCTGTTAAGCGGCCGGACATAGCTAAGCGCGCCCGGAGTAACCTACAACAAGACCACCTGGCACGTTCGGAGCACGCGTAGCAGTGCGGCCCCAACCCCAACCCCTGCAAAACATCAAAACAGGTCCTTCGCGTACACCATTACCCTCTGAAGATACCATGGGCATGGGGAGAGGGGCACGACCACGATAAGCCCGGACTGCGGCTCAACCACACCAGGGGCTCTCAAGTGTGTCATTCTTTTTTTTTCTTTTTACCTTTTATTTTTTACCCACAGGACTCCGTTCGTCAGAGGCCCTGTCCGGCAGCAGACCTGCCGAACTCACGATGCAACAGCCAGGGAAGGATAAAGGCTACAACGAATATACAGGTGGTCTCCATTACGAGCATTTTTATACACCAATCCACAGCCTACCCCTGGAGGGGGACATGTTTAACAGTCCCATCCCTTGCTTATCGCACTATTTGTATCGTTCTGCATTCATAGCAGCACTTATTGAATAAAACAATGCAGCACCTTTTTGCTCATAATTGCATTTCTTTCTCATACATATGTTCATTTACGACATGTCACATCCGTACACTTTGGTACGGTTAAAACACAACAGGGGCTTATGTTTCCCGCATCATGGTGTGATAAGTCCGAATACTTTCACAAGTACGGCACCCCGAACTTATAGCATTATATGCATCGGCTCCGAATCATGTCTTGGGTCAATAGTTGGGTTTGCCCGGCTCCATGTTTTGGTACCTTACGTTCCGTTGTATCGGCTAAGGTAGCACTGGGAGAACCACTGCGATTGCGCCCCAGTTGAGCTGGGTTAACGCCTCAGTGGAGAAAGCTAAAACTGACCGTCATGATGAGGCGAGAGCCGGTCGTTGTTCGAGAGGTTTTTGCGAGTCCTTAAAGACTTATGCCGCTTAGAGCGAGGAGCCGGATCTTGTCCGGCCCAGGCGTGGATAGCGCCCCAAATTCGGCCTTCCGGAGACTAGGGGCTTTGCCGAAATTTAAAATTATAGAATTCTATGGCTAAGTGAGAGTGTTCAAGCATTATAAGTCCGGTTGCCTTGTTCGCTGTGTTGAGAGCCTCCCTAGATGGACCCAAAAATGGGAACAAGAGTGCTCAAGTTTATCCCGAACACCCCAGCACTCGTGGCATGGGGGCTGAAGCCGACGACTTGCCATCTCTCAGATTTGATAAACAGCCACACAGAAGGTAATATTTTAAATTAACAAGCGTTTCTTAGCGCATATGAACTAAGTTTTCAACGCACAGGATAACAAATAGCGAGTCTACTCAAAAATTACATCTTTGGAGCACTCCCCCGCAATAGTGCGGGCGCCCTTCAGCACACTCTTATAATACATCTCGGGCGTGCGATGCTCCTTGCCCTCGGGTGGCGGGTCCGTCACAAGCTTCTGGGCATCCATCTTGCCCCAGTGCACCTTTGCACGGGCAAGGGCCCGACGGGCACCCTCAATACAGGTGGAGTGCTTGATGACTTCAACCCATGGGCACGCATCCACCAGCCGCCGCACCAGGCCGAAGTAGCTCCCAGGCATGGCCTCCTTAGGCCACAACCGAACTATGAGGCCCTTCATGGCCTGTTCGGCCGCCTTGTGGAGCTCGACCAGCTGCTTCAGCTGGTCGCTAAGGGGCACCGGATGTTCGGCCTCAGCATACTGAGACCAGAAGACCTTCTCCGTTGAGCTCCCCTCCTCGGCCCGGTAGAATGCGGCAGCATCGGACACGCTCCGAGGAAGATCTGCGAACGCTCCTGGAGAGCTCCGAATTCGGGTAAGCAACACGTAATTAACACTCACATGCTTACTTTGCATGAAAAATGCCTTACCCGCTGCTATTTTCTTCACCGCCTCAATCTCCTAGAGGGCCTTGTAGGCTTCGGCCTTAGCGGCTTTGGCACTCTCAAGAGCCATTACAAGCTTAGACTCTCGAGTCCTCGAGTCACGCTCCAGGATCTCATGTTTTTTCACGAGATCCTGGAGCTCTTGCTGTACCTCCGCCACCCGCGCCTCCTGCTTCTCTCGCTCGGTGCACTCCGCGGCCGCATTGCATTCGGCCGCGGCCACCGCCTCTTTCAGGGTCGCCACCTCGTTAGTGGCCCCTACAATACCCACGTTATCCTTGTCATTCTTTTGCAACCAAAATCCTTTTCTGTAAGGTACAATTTTAATAAGGTCTTACTCACCTTCCTTGTCCTCGAGCTGCTTCTTGGCACGGCCGAGCTCGTTCTCGGACCGCTTGAGGTTTTCCTTCAAAGTATTGACCTCCGCAGTCAGTGCGGCAGAGGTCAGCAGCGCAGCCTGCAATCCCATATTGACATATTTATTATGACTCCTGCTTATATCTTTTTAGATCCTCAGTCCGGCTTTTCTTTCCAAACACCGAACCGAGCATCAGGGGCTACTGTCTATGCGGTACCATTTTATACATATTGAAATTCTTACCTCAAAGCCTGTTAGAAGGCTGCTGCAGGCTTCGGTCAGCCCGCTCTTGGCGAGCTGCACCTTCTGAATCACCGCACTTATAACGGTGCGGTGTTCCTCTTTGATGGAGGTGCCATTGAGCGCCTCCAGCAAGCTATCCGGCACCTCCGGTTGGATGGAGGCTGCCGGCGTCACGGTCTTGCCCTTCTTACGAAGGGGTTGCCCGCCGGACTCTGGAGCCACTGTGGGTTCCGAGGCCGAGTCCGGTGCAAAGTCCGGGAGGTTGTCCTGCGACACCTCCGGGCCTCTCCTCCTGGTGGGTCCCTTCCTGGGATCCCACCTCGGCATCGTCCGCGTCACAGTGGGTGGAGGCAGTCGGAAGAGAATCCATATCCGACGCACCTAAGGACCCGCTCGATGAAGCGGGAAGATCCTCCTTAGGCGGACTGCAGGGTTGTATGTGGCATTAGAAAGACATTATGTGGTGAAAAATATAAACCTTGAAGTTATTTGGGAGTCCGGATACTTACGATCTCGCCAGGGGCTTGGCCCTTGGAGACCAGTCCTCGTCGTCGTCACTGGCGTTGGCGGAGCAGTCCGGGGGAAGAGTTTTTCCCTTCTTGGACCCTTCGGCCTCCCTTGTTGGGGAGGCCTTCCTTTTCTTCCCTCCCCCCGCCGGCAGAGAGGCTTTCTTCTTCTCCTCCTCGCCTTGGTGGGAGGAGTCGGCCTCGGATTCATCATCCGATAGCACCTGAAAATGGGAACTCTTCCGAGTCCCCGTGGCCTTCTTCTTGGCCTTCTTCTCCGGCACCACGTGGGGTGCCGGAGCCAGCAGCCCCGTTAGGCGGCCGTCCGCTGGGTCCTCTGGCAATGGGGCTGGACAGATAGTTCGTTCGGCCTTCGCCAGCCAGTCCTGTCAAAGGTAAAGGGAGTTTAGATCTCGCATAGAGTCAAACTATGGAAAACAAGTGGCAAAATCACTTACCTCATCAGCTGGACGCTGCGAGCGGAATCCGCGATCTTCGGTAGCGGATGCGGGAGCCTCGGCGCCCTTGAACAGCACCTTCCAAACATCTTCGTACGTAGTGTTGAAAAGCCCGCTCAGAGTCTGGTGTTGCGCCGGATCGAACTCCCACATGTTGAAGCCCCGTCGTTGGCACGGGAGAATCCGGCGGATGAGCATGACCTGGACTACGTTGACAAGCTTGAGCTTCTTGTCCACCAGCTTCTGGATACAGGCTTGGAGTCCGGTCATCTCCTCTGAATCCCCCCAGATCCTGCCACTCTCTTTCCAGGAGGTGAGCCGTGTAGGGATGCCGGATCTGAATTCGGGGGCCGCTGCCCAATCAGGGTCACGCGGCTCGGTGATGTAGAACCACCCCGATTTCCACCCCTTAATGGTTTCCACGAAAGTGCCCTCCAGCCACGTAACATGGGACATCCTGCCCACCATGGCGCCTCCGCACTCCGCTTGGCTGCCCTTCACAACCTTCGGCTTGACACTGAAGGTCTTGAGCCACAAGCCGAAGTGGGGCTGGATGCAGAGGAAGGCCTCACACACGACGATAAACGCCGAGATGTTGAGGATGAAATTCGGGGCCAGATCATGGAAATCTAGGCCGTAGTAGAACATGAGCCCCTGCACAAAGGGATGAAGTGGGAAGCCCAGTCCGCGGAGGAAATGGGGAAGAAATACTACCCTCTCATGGGGCCTGGGGGTGGGGATGAGCTCTCCCTCGTCAGGGAGCCGGTGCGCGATGTCGCTGGACAAATATCCGGCGTCGCGCAGCTTCTGGATCTGCCCCTCCGTGACGGAGGAGGCCATCCACTTGCCTCCTGCTCCGGACATAGTTGGGGAAGGTTGAGGTGAGAAGTGCGGACTTGGGCGCTGGAGCTCGAGTTCGCGGAGATGGATAAGCCAAGGAGGAAGAAGGCGTAGGTGAAAGGGTTGGATCTTTATCCCCTTATATGGGCGGACAAAAACATGTGTCCCCACCGGCCTGGTAAAACTCGCTTATCTCCCAAGCGTCACAATCAATGGCGCGGTTGGGTTACCCACGTCTGTATTGATGGGAATCCCGGAATAAGGGGAACACGATCTCTGCTTCGACAAGACGTGCCAAGGAAACCGCCTCTCTAAACGCACTAAGGTGGAACAATAAAAACAATTTGAGTAAAGGCTTGGTAGTGGTGTGACATCACGCCACAAAATACGTCAGCAGATTGAACTTGTGTAATATTATTCTCTCTACGGTGGTATGTGGAATTTATTTTGCAGAGCCGGACACTATCCTCGTGTTCACAATCTTCTATAAATTATTCGGAGGAAGAACCCGCCTTGCAATGCCGAAGACAACATGCGCGCTGGACTCGTCATCATTGAAGCATGGTTCAGGGGCTACTGAGGGAGTTCCGGACTAGGGGGTGTCCGGATAGCCGAACTATCATCATCGGCGGGACTCCAAGACTATGAAGATACAAGATTGAAGACTTCGTCCCGTGTCCGTATGGGACTTTCCTTGGCGTGGAAGGTAAACTTGGCGATACGGACATGTAGATCTCCTACCATTGTAACCGACTCTGTGTAACCCTAGCCCACTCCGGTGTCTATATAAACCGGATGGCTTTAGTCCATAGGACGAACAACAATCATACCATAGGCTAGCTTCTAGGGTTTAGCCTCCTTGATCTCGTGGTAGATCCACTCTTGTAACACACATCATCAATATTAATCAAGCAGGACATAGGGTTTTACCTCCATCAAGGGGGCCCGAACCTGGGTAAAACATCGTGTCCCTTGTCTCCTGTTACCATCCGCCTAGACGAACAGTTCGGGACCCCCTACCTGAGATCCGCCGGTTTTGACACCGACACCTAGGTTCATAATTCAAAGATTAAACTTGTACAATCCAATATATGTACTACAAAAACTAAATTAGATCATTATTATTCAGCACAGTTTGACTATCGTTCTGTCGAGTCTTTTTTTGAAAACTCTCAGCTCACGTGGTGTATATATTCGACAGTTGGTAATGGTCGCTCCTCCCTTTATCCCCGAGTGCATTCAACCAAAATGTCTAGCACAAAGGAATGAAGGAGAAGTGACCCCCACGACAACAGTCGGCATTATTATTCTCTCATATATGGTGGACACACTCCCTCATTTTTGTCATGTATGGAGCTTCGATAGACTTAAAGTCAACCCGAAATATCGTTTAATTATCTTTCTACAAAATCCAGGCCACTCGATATTTCCTACATATTCTAGCACAAGTCATGCCAGAATTCACGGAAAAATCCGGCATGACCTTTGCGAAAAAAGGACATATCGAGCGCCTGAAATTTGCCGGAACGGAAATTAATCAACACTCCGGCAAAACATAGACCACTCGGAGGTGTAACCTATAAACATGGCCGGCCATTTGGGCATTCAAAGTAGGAGTAGTTTTCCAATTTGAGCATTCAGTAAGCAAAACCAAATCGTAAAATAAATTAGTATTCAAATTAGCATGCATTCAATAAGCAAAACTAAATCATTTCTTTCGTCCGTACATCATCGAATATTATCACTAATACATCTCAAATAGCATCATTGTCGGTGTACTAAAATAGGGGCACTACTTTGTACCCCTTACTAAGTGCACGGGCAGTTGAAGCCGCGTGGCCATGACCGCACTAAGCAGGGCAAAGGAGAGGGCCATAGCTGCAGAAACAAACAGCATAATGCCAAGACCAAATAAGATCAAGAAACAAGACGATTCTCCCCGGCAAGAGCCTTGCCAGTGTAGGATCCACGGCCCCGACAAGAGTCTTGCCGGGGCAACTTGCCCAGCCTTACGCCAGCAAGGCGCGCTACCCTTGAGCCCAAGTTTCCCAACCTCATTGGGAACAGGGCTCGGGAGGCACTCCCGTGGTGGCATGCAGATCTTCGTGAAGATAAGAGACATTCTAAGACAGAGGAGGAATAGAAGGCAATGAAACCATGGCAAGATCCTTTCCAAAGAAGCACACAAGACCTCCGGCAACATCCTTGCCGGGGACGACTACGACGTCGCGGCAAGAGCCTTGCCGGGGCCCTGGCAAGGCCCTTGCAGAGGACATCCGTGACATCTACGCCAGACCCGCGCCTGCCACAGTCCCGCCCCCGTTCCCTATACAGCTGCCAACCCACCAGCTGGGCAGACACCTGCGTGTCAACAGGGGGGCTTCTGGGCCAACTCAGTGCATGCCTACGTGGTGGCATGCAAATCTTCGTGAAGGCCCTGCCGCCGCGCCACCTCAGCTACCTGCCAGCCTACATGGGGCCACCTTAGCTGCCTGCTAGTCTACATGGTGTCGCACGCCTCGCTGTCTCGGGCGCGTGTCGAAGCAGGGGAGAGCGGCAACGGACGGGACGTGGGTTCGCATTTAATGCGCCTTGTCCCATACGGCTATCGATAGTCTTAAACACAGTGCCCCGATGCCACCTCCTGGTGCCACTGTGGTGATCCCCTTGCCTATAAAAGGAGGCCCAAGGCATCCAGGAGAAGGATTTGGATCTTTGGACAAGTTACGCCTGTTGTAGATAGCTCTAGAACAAGAACACTCAAATAGAGATCTTAGGCTGGAGTTGGGTGTTACGCAAGCCGCGGCCCGAACCTGGGTAAACACCCTGTGTCCACTGAATTGGCCTCCGATCCTGCTCTCCTCTCAACCCCGCGCCCCGCAACCGTAGCAAGGATCTCGTTTTGATCCTATAGGTGTCGTTCCCACCAACATCTTTGGCGCGCCAAGTAGGGGGCGCTGCTTGTTGAGAGAATCTGGTTTGGGAGTTGTCTTAGTAGTTCTTCATTGCCATGGCTTCCAAGGAAGAAGGCGATCGAACGAGCAGCCCTGCCATCAGGTGCGGCAAACATTCGCGCGGCGACAAAAAAAAAGCTAAGTCATGCAAAAACTTCAAATAATTCTTTCTTATACAAGGTTATCTTCCTCGAAGATCTTCCCTCTGTACGGGAAACCTGCACGCAGTGGGGCCTTTCCGTCATTGGCAATGCTCTTGGTCTGTTTCGAGTCCGCTCAACAAATCGAGCGGCTGCGTCAAAGGCGGCAGGGTGGCCTTCCGCTATTGGCAACGCTCTCGCTCTGTCTCGAGTCCGCTCGGCAGTTCGGGCGGCCGCGCTGAGAACGGCAAGGTGGCTAACACGGCGGTAAGCACACCCTACCGACCGCTAAAGGATCCGTCGTTCAAAGCATGGACAGCCACCCCTCCTCGCTATGGGCGACCGTGGCGAAGTAGTCCGGAAGGGACACCTTTCCCTTCTTGGACGACCCAGCCTCCCTCTCCGGGGCGGCTTTCCTCTTTTTCTTCTCCCCAGTGCGGGGAGGTAGAGTTTCTTCTTGCTCCCCTGCTTCCGCGGGAGGGATCTGTCTCATCGTCATCAGACGACGTGGGTATGACGGCCTTGCGCTGAGGGCCTTTTCCAGCCCCCTGGTCCGCCTTCTCGGGCCCCTCACCCTCTCCGGGTGGGGCGGTCCCTTCTTGTTCGTCCTCCCCTTCGGGGGAGGAGTGTGCCTCGTCGTCTTCGGACGATGCTTCTGGCGCAACCTTACGTCGGAGACCCTTTCGGATCCCCGGGGCCTTCTTATCGGCCTTCTTCTCCGGCACCTTGTAGGGCGCCAGGACTAGCATCTCCGTCAAGAGAGCATTAGCTGGGCTTTCTGGCAGTGGAGCCAGACAGTCAATCTGCTCCGCTGTCTCCACATAATCCTAAACAAATATGCACAATTACTTAAGGCTCCCCCATGAATATATTGGGAAGAACCGAATCCGGTGGTAGCCTGAGAACTCACCTGACTAGGAGGCAGTGCGGCGTGGAGCCCACGGTCCTCGGATGTGGGAGGAGGTACTTCAGAGGCCTTGAACAACGCCTTCCATGCATTTTTGTGCTTCATGCCGTAGAGCCTCTGAAGCGTCTGGTGTTCGGTGGGGACGAACTCCCACAGATTGAATGCCCGCCTTTGGCACGGAAGAATCCGGCGAACGAGCATCCTAGATCACGTTGACAAGCTTGATGTTCTTGTCCTTCATGCTCTTGATGCAGTTTTGGAGTCCGGTCAGCTCTGTAGATTCGCCGCAGGACGGGCCCTTCTTTTCCCAGGAGGTGAGCCGCATGGGGGTTCCACATCGGAACTCGGGGGCCGCCGCCCAGTTGGCGTCGCACGGCTCGGTGATGTAGAACCACCCCGACTGCCACCCCTTCACGGTGACGTTAGGCATCTTGCCCACCATGGCTCCTCCGCACTCCGCTTGCTGGCCGCTCACAATCTTGGGCTTCACGCAGAAGATTTGCAGCCACAAGCCGAAATGAGGCTTGATGCGGAGAAAGGACTCGCATATGATGAAGAACGCCGAGATGTTGAGGACGAAGTTCAGGGCTAGATCATGGAAATCTAGCCGGTAGTAGAACATGAGCCTGCGGACGAAGGGGTGAAGTGGAAACCCTAGTCCACGGATGAAGTGGGCGAGAAACACGACCCTCTCATGGGGTCATGGGGTTGGAATGACCTCCCGTCGTCTAGTAGCCGGTGCTCTATGTCTGCGGCCAAGTATCCGGCCGCCTGAAGATTCGCGATATCCTTCTCCTTCACGGTGGAAGCCACCCACTTGCCTCCTACTCTGGACATGTTTGGCTGTGCGGAGAAGACTTGGACTAGGGCGCTGGATCTCGAGGGGGAAAGAGTGGGCAAAGGAGGAAGAAGGCGTGGGTAAAAATGGGGAACTCTTATCCCTTTATAGAGGCGACGGAAGCTGTGCGCCACCCCACTTGCCCGTCGGGAATCGCTCACCTCCCAAGTGCCATGATTGATGGCATGGTGGGATTACCCATACCCGTATTGACGAGAATCCCATGATAAGGGGACACGGTCTCTGCTTTGACAAGACATGTCAAGGAAACCGCCTCGCAATATGCGTTGTGGCTGGTTGTAGGAAAATGGTTCGAATAATGACCCGATCTTAATGACATGTCACGTTGCCTAAAAAGTTGTGGGAAGATTGCATTTGTGAAATATTGTTCTCTCTCTACAGCGGTGTGTAAAGATCATTTTGCAGATCCGGACACGGTCTACGTGTTCGATAATTACCTTGGAGTATTCGGAGAAGGAACCTGCCTTGCACTGCCGAAGTCAAGACTGCGCGCCGGACTCATCGTCATTGAAGCCTCGTTCAGGGGCTACTGAGGGAGTCCTGGATTAGGGGGTATCCGGACAGCCTACTGTATACATCGTCTGGATTATTGAAGCGTGAAGATACAAGACTCAAGACTTAGGCCCTTGTCCGGATGGGACTCTACTTTGCATGGAAGGCAAGCTTGGCGATCTGGATATTGTGTTTCCTTCCTTGTAACCGACTCCGTGTAAACCCTAGCCCTCTCCAGTGTCTAGATAAACCGGAGAGTATGGTCCTTAGAAGGACGAACACAATTACAATCATACCATCATAGGCTAGCTCTTAGGGTTTAGCCTTCACGATCTCGTGGTAGATATACTCTTGTACTACTCATATCTTCACTACTAGGAAAATGCTTATAGGTAGACATTTAGCAGTAGCGTTGGTTAGATACCCCTCGCTGCTGCTATTTAGCAGTAGCACCGGCCAGCAGCAGCGGTACAAGCGCATGTTAGCAGTAGCGCTGGATTTCACGGCCAGCGCTACTGCTAATGGGCCACGCTCTCTGCCCCCCGTTGCAGCTTTAGCTATAGCGCTGAGGCCCCTCCCCCGCGCTGCCGCTAAGCCCACCTCTTCCTCCTGCGCCGGCCCATGCACCACCCCTCTCCCCTCACTCACACTCACACGCTCACACCACCAGATCGAATCCCTTAGTCGTCCCCCGATCCGGCCGCCGCCCCCACGCCGGCCCTCCTCCCTTGTCGGCCGCCCTTCCGCCCCCCCCCCTGCATCGGCCCTCCTCCCCTGCCGGCCGCACCCCCGCACAGGCCATCCTCCCTCGCC
>NC_057807.1:696703619-696716556 GCF_018294505.1 Triticum aestivum
GAGAGAGGTACTCCTCCCTCCTTCCTCCTCCTCCCTCCCTCCCTAGTTATAGTTATTAGAGAGTAGTTAATTATTTTGAATCCTAGTTGAAAAAATGTAGGTTCTTAGAATAATGTAGGTGTTTTAGTTGAATTTTTAGGTGTTTTAGTTAAATTTGTAGGTGTTTTAGTTTAAAATGTAGGTTCTTAGAATAATGTAGGTGTTCTTAGAATAATGTACGTGTTCTTAGAATAATGGTGAATTTGTTTTAAGTGTATTTAAAAGAGTTTTAGGTGTTTTAGTTGTTTTAGGTGTAGTTAACAGAATTTTAGGTGGTTTAGTTGTTTTAAGTGTGGTTAACAGAATTTTAGGTGTTTTAGTTGTTTTAGGTGTAGTTAACAGAATTCTAGATATTTTTTAGTTAGACCAATTGTTGTTATTTTTTTAGTTCAATCATTTTTTCCTATTATATGCAAATTTGCAGTGGACATGTCATATTTTGAACATGTCATATTTTTCCGAGTGGCCTATGTTTTGCCAGAAATGTCGATTCGTTTACGTTCTGGCAAATTTCAGGCGCTCGATTGATCCTGTTTTTAGCAACGGTCGTGCCAAATTTTGCTAAGTGTTTATTAATTTTGTTTTCATAATTAAGCATTTTGTTCTCAACGTCGACGATGCCTATCCCGCATCCTCGTCGTCGACTCAGCGGAGGACTCCTGCTTGAGCCGAGGGGCCATGTCCGGGACTGGGCTCCGCCGGGCTAGTATTGGGTTGTGCTACCTTCTGGTGAGCGCAGCTTAGTGAGGAGCCAGCCCGTCGTCGACCCGGAGCTTCTTTGGTGGCGGTCATGTGGGCCTGCATCGGTGGAGAGGCTTGAGTCCCCCGTGCAGGTGGTACAACACCGTGTCACGGAGGAGAACGCGCACGTCCAGCGCTACTTGGTTGCGTTGGCGAACGGCCGGTTCTCCAATACCTGGCAGTTTCTTTGGGGATCTCACCGGAGCTATGATCTGGTGATGGTTCCTTCTCTTTGGGTGTCCACCGCGGCACACTGAACCTAGAGGAGCTATTATTCGAGATGTATTAGTGATATTATATGATGATTGATGTCTACTACACAACCTTCTTCTTGTAGACGTTGTTGGGCCTGCAAATGCACAGGTTTGTAGGACAGTAGCAAATTTCCCTCAAGTGGATGACCTACGGTTTATCAATCCGTAGGAGGCGTAGGATCAAGATGGTCTCTCTCAAACAACCCTGCAACCAAATAACAAAGAGTCGCTTGTGTCCCCAACACACCCAATACAATGGTAAATTGTATAGGTGCACTAGTTCGGCGAAGAGATGAAGATACAAGTGCAAAATAGATAGTAGATAAAGGTTTTTGTAATCTGAAATAAGAAAAACAGCAAGGTAGCGAGCGATAAAAGTGAGCGCAAATGGTATTGCAATGATAGGAAACAAGGCCTAGGTTTCATACTTTAACTAGTGCAAGTTCTCTCAACAATAATAACGTAGATAGATCATATAACAAGCCCTCAACATGCAACAAAGAGTCACTCCAAAGCCACTAATAGCGGAGAACAAACGTAGAGATTATGGTAGGGTACAAAACCACCTCAAAGTTATCCTTTCTGTTCTAACTAATCAAGAGTTTGTAGTAAAATAACATAAAGCTATTCTTTCCGCTCAGTCCATCATAGAGTTCATACTAGAATAACACCTTAAGACACAAATCAACCAAAAACCCTAATGTCACCTAGATACTCCATTGTCACCTCAAGTATCCGTGCGCATGATTATACGATATGCGTCACACAATCTCAGATTCATCCAACCAACATAAAAGTACTTCAAAGAGTGCCCCAAAGCTACTACCGGAGAGTCAAGAACGTGTGCCAACCCCTATGCATAGGTTCCCAATGTCACGAAACCCGCAAGTTGATCACCGAAACATACATCAAGTGGATCGCAAGACATACATCAAGTGTTCTCATAAAAGACTCAATCCGATAAGATAACTTCAAAGGGGAAACTCAATTCATCACAAGAGAGTAGAGGGGGAGAAACATCATAAGATCCAACTACAATAGCAAAGCTCGGGATACATCAAGATCGTGCCATAGAGGGAACACGAGAAAGAACACGAGAGAGAGAGATCAAACACATAGCTACTGGTACATACCCTCAGCCCCGAGGGTGAACTACTCCCTCCTCGTCATGGATAGCGTCGGGATGATGAAGATGGCCTCCGGTGATGGGATCCCCCTCGGAGGGTGAACTACTCCCTCCCCAGGGGGCGCCCCCCACCCTCGTGAGCACCTCCCGTATCTCCTGACGTGCACTCCAAGTCCATCGGGTGGCTTTCCTTCCAAAAATAACTTCTCTAGTTGATTTTGTTCCGTTTTGACTCCGTCTGATATTCCTTTTCCTCGGAACACTGAAATAGGCATAAAACAGCAAATCTGGGCTGGGCCTCCGGTTAATAGGTTAGTCCCAAAAATAATTTAAAAGTGGATAGTAAAGCCCAATATTGCCTAAAACAGATAATAAAATAGCATGAATGCTTCATCAATTATAGATACGTTGGAGACGTATCAGCATCCCCAAGCTTAATTCCTACTCGTCCTCGAGTAGGTAAATGATAAAAGAAAGAATTTATGAAGTGTGAATGCTAGAGGTGCACAAGTTTGATCGATGATAATTTCAATCACCTTTACTAGCATCGTTATATGTCATAACAGTAGTTCATCTCATAAAACTTTTCACGAACTAGTAACAAGCAATTCACATGTTAAAGCATAGACCATAAACTTTCTTGAAAACTAGCAAACTTCATTCTTAGTCATCAAAACAATTGCAATTCATCTTATTTTCAGGAACAGCAAACTCCACATACTCACCTATCATATAGTCTTCTACAATTGCTAACACTCACGCAATACTTGTGGTTATGAAGTTTTAATCAGACACAGAGAAAGATTGGGGCTTATAATGTTGCCTCCAAACGTATTCACCTTTGGGTGATGTCAACAATAATAGTTCATGCTAACGTACATCCAATTGGATATATATATCAGGATCACCCCACCACGAAGTGCTTGCCAAAGGATAAAATGAAAAAGGGAAAGGTGAAGATCACCTTGACTCTTGCATAAAGTAAAAGATAGGCCCTTCGCAGAGGGAAGCAGGGATTTGCAGAGGTGCCAGAGCTCGATTTTGAAATAGAGATAAATAATTTTGAGAGGTATGATCTCATTGTCAACATAATAACCAAGAGTTCCCAATATCTTCCATACTACATACATTATAGGTGGTTCCCATGCAGAATGGTAAAAGTTTATACTCCCCCAACCACCAACAAGCATCAATCCATGGCTTGCTCGAAACAACGAGTGCATCCAACTAACAACAATCCTGGGGGAGTTTTGTTTAATTATTTTGATTTGATTTTGACCTTTTTGATCATGGGACTAGGCATCCCGGTTACCGCCACTTTCTCGTGAATGAGGAGCAGAGTCCACTCCTCTTGAGAATAACCCACCTAGCATGGAAGACACCGACAACCCCTAGTTGCTACATGAGCAATTCGGGCATACAAAATAGATTATAGTTTGAAGGTTTAGAGTTTGGCACATGCAAATTTACTTGGAACGGCAGGTAAATACCGCATATAGGTAGGTACGGTGGACACTCATGGCAAAAACTGGGTTTAAGGATATTGGATGCATAAGCAGTATTCCCGCTTAGTACAGATATTTAGGCTAGCAAGGGGAGAAAGGCAAGCTCAACATGTTTGAATGATCCATGACAATATACTTTAACTGAGATGCGAGAAAACATAACCCATTACGTTGTCTTCCTTGTCCAACATCAACTATTTAGCATGTCATACTTAATGAGCGCTCACAATTATATATTTATATGTGAAATCTCTCTTCCTTCAATATTCTTTCATGAATTGTTCAAATGACTAATACAATGCTTGCCAGTCGTCAATAAATTTACAACCTCTACTTCTTAGATGTGAAGTCATTACTCCCCATGGGATAAGCAAATGAGGCATATATAATTTCAGATTTATGACAATCAATTCATTCAACAAATTACTCATAGGATATAAGTGAAGCACATGAGTAAATGAAAAACTACTCCAAAAAGATATAAGTGAAGACCAATGAGTAGCAAAATAATTATGCAACTATGCAAGGACTCTCTCTCATAAAAAATATATTCAGATCTTGGTATTGTATTCAAGCAGCAAGAAAATCAAAATAAAATGACATTGGAAGGATAGCACACTCATGTGAAGAAGCAAAAACTTAGGCTCAACCGATACTAACCGATAGTTGTCGAAGAAGAAAGGTGGGATGCCTACCAGGGCATCCCCAAGCTTAGATGCTTGAGACCTCTTGAAATATTATCTTGGGGTGCCTTGGGCATCCCCAAGCTTGAACTTTTGTGTATCCTTAATTCCTCTTATATCATGGTTTCTCTTTTTATCAAAAGCTTCATTCACAACAAACTCAACAAGAACTTGTGAGATAGGTTAGTATAAGCCAATGCAAAACCTTATCATATTTTACTGTAACAAATCACTAATATTATAATTCAACATTGAATACTAAATGCCTCTGAATATTTAATACTCCTATCCTAAAATAGAATCATTAAACAAGCAAACATATGCAAACAATGCAACCATAACAGCAATCTGCCAAAACAGTACAGTATGTAAAGAATGCAAGAGTATCAATACTTCCCTGACTCCAAAAATTATGAACTAAAATTCCCACTGTAATACATTTATCATATCTTAATATGCAAAAACATTCAACGTTATACCATTCTCTGACTTTTCTAGGGAATGTTTGCAACAGCGGTAAACTTTCTGTTTTCAAACAGCAACATGTATACTAGCAAAATAAGAATGGCAATGGCTATCCTTGACTTTTTTATTGAAACTAAAGATTAAAAACATTATTCTAGCTAACATCAAGCAAAAACTAACAAAATAAAATGACGCTCCAAGCAAAACACGTATCATGTGGCGAATAAAAATATAGCTCCAAGTAAAGTTACCGATGAACGAAGACAAAAGAGGGGATGCCTTCCGGGGCATCCCCAAGCTTAGGCTCTTGGTTGTCCTTGGATATTACCTTGGGGGTCCTTGGGCATCCCCAAGCTTAGGCTATTGCCACTCCTTATTCTATATTCCATCGAATCTTTACCCAAAACTTGAAAACTTCAACCACACAAAACTCAAAACAAAACTCGTAAGCTCCGTTAGTATAAGAAAATAAAACCACCACTTAGGTACTGTAATGAACTCATTATAAATTCATATTGTTGTAATATTTACTGTATTCTAACTTCTCTATGGTTCATACCACTTAATACTAGCCATAGATGCATCAAAATAAGCAAACAACACAATGAAAACAGAATCTGTCAAAAACAGAACAGTCTATAGTAATCTGTATCAAACGTATACCTATGGAACTCCAACAATTATGAAATAAACTTCTGGACCTGAGAAATTTGTCTATTAATCATCTGAAAAAAGAATCAACCTAAAAGCACTCTCCAGTAAAAAATGGTAGCCATTCTCGTGAGCACAAAAGTTTCTGTTTTCTACAGCAAGATCACATAAACTTCACTCAAGTCTCCCAAAAGGTTCTACATGGCACTTTATTGAAACAAAAGCTATAAAACATGATTACTACAGGAGCATAATCATGTGGACACACAAAAACAGTAATGATAAATATTGGGTTGTCTCCCAGCAAGCGCTTTTCTTTAATGCCTTTCTAGCTAGGCATGATGATGACAATGATGCTCACATAAAAGATAAGAATTGAAACATAATGGGAGCATCATGAAGCATATGACTATCACGTTTAAGTCTAACCCACTTCCTATGCATAGGGATTTTGTGAGAAAACAACTTATGGGAACAATGATCAACTAGCATAGGAAGGTAAAACAAGCATAAGTTCAAAAATTGAAGCACAAAGAGAGGAAACTTGACATTATTGCAACTCCTACAAGCATATGTTCCTCCCTCATAATAACTTTCAGTAGCATCATGAATGAATTCAACAATATAACCAGCACCTAAAGCATTCTTTTCATGATCTACTAGCATAGAAAATTTACTACTCTCCACATAAACAAAATTCTTCTCATTCGGAATAGTAGGAGTATCATAAGAGACTTGAACACTAAAAATTGTTTCCACAATATAAGAGTAATGTTCAGAAAAGGGTTAATCATAATCATGACAAGCTTGATAAATATAATCATCACTACTTTTTATACCATAAGTTTCATCACAATAATCATCATAAGTAGCAACTTCGTTCTCATCATAATCGATTGAAACCTTTCCCAAGATAGTGGAATCACTAAATAAAGTTGACACTCTTCCAAATCCACTTTCATATTCATCACAAATTGATTCAACATCCTCCAAAATAGTGGGATCACTACTTCCTAAAGTTGACACTCTTCCGAACCCACTTTCATCAATATAATCATCATAGGTAGGAGGCATGCTATCATCATAACAACTTTGCATATCAAAACTTGGGATGCTAAAAATATCATCTTCAGTAAACGTAGCATCCCCAAGCTTGGGACTTTGCGTATCATTAGCATCATGGATATTCATGGAATTCATACTAACAATATTGCAATCATACTCATCTTTCACATATTTTATGACAAGAATTCTATGTAATTCTTCTTCTAGTACTTGAGCACAATTTTCCTTTCCATCATACTCATGAAAGATATTAAACAGGTGAAGCGTATGAGATAAACTCAATTCCATTCTTTTTGTAGTTTTCTTTTATAAACTAAACTAGTGCTAAAATAAGAAACAAAAAGATTTGATTGCAAGATCTAAAGATATATCTTCAAGCACTCACCGCGCCAAAAAAGAGCTCAGTTGACGGAGTGTGAGTACCCTTTACCTATCCTCCCCAGCAACGGTGCTAGAAAAGAGCTTGATGTCTACTACACAACCTTCTTCTTGTAGATGTTGTTGGGCCTGCAAGTGCACAGATTTGTAGGACAGTAGCAAATTTCCCTCAAGTGGATGACCTAAGGTTTATCAATCCGTAGGAGGCGTAGGATGAAGATGGTCTCTCTCAAACAACCCTGCAACCAAATAACAAAGAGTCTCTTGTGTCCCCAACACACCCAATACAATGGTAAATTGTATAGGTGCACTAGTTCGGCGAAGAGATGAAGATACAAGTGCAAAATAGATAGTAGATAAAGGTTTTTGTAATCTGAAATAATAAAAACAGCAAGGTAGCGATCGATAAAAGTGAGCGTAAACGGTATTGCAATGATAGGAAACAAGGCCTAGGGTTCATAATTTCACTAGTGCAAGTTCTCTCAACAATAATAACGTAGATAGATCATATAACAAGCCCTCGACATGCAACAAAGAGTCACTCCAAAGCCACTAATAGCGGAGAACAAACATAGAGATTATGGTAGGGTACGAAACCACCTCAAAGTTATCCTTTCTGTTCTAACTAATCAAGAGTTCGTAGTAAAATAACATAAAGCTATTCTTTCCGCTCAATCCATCACAGAGTTCATACTAGAATAACACCTTAAGACACAAATCAACCAAAAACCCTAATGTCACCTAGATACTCCATTGTCACCTCAAGTATCCGTGGGCATGATTATATGATATGCGTCACACAATCTCAGATTCATCCAACCAACATAAAAGTACTTCAAAGAGTGCCCCAAAGATACTACCGGAGAGTCAAGAACGTGTGCCAACCCCTATGCATAGGTTCCCAATGTCACGAAACCCGCAAGTTCATCATCAAAACATACATCAAGTGGATCGCAAGACATACATCAAGTGTTCTCATAAACGACTCAATCCGATAAGATAACTTCAAAGGGGAAACTCAATTCATCACAAGAGAGTAGAGGGGAGAAACATCATAAGATCCAACTACAATAGCAAAGCTCGGGATACATCAAGATTGTGCCATAGAGGGAACATGAGAGAGAGATCAAACACATAGCTACTGGTACATACCCTCAGCCCCAAGGGTGAACTACTCCCTCCTCGTCATGGATAGCGTCGGGATGATGAAGATGGCCTCCGGTGATGGGATCCCCCTCCGGCAGGGTGCCGGAACAGGGCCCCGATTAGTTTTTGGTGGCTCTGGAGGCTTGCGGCCGTGGAACTCCCGATCTAGGTTCTGTTTTGGAAGTTTTAGGGTACAAGAGTATATATGGGTGCGGGGGGTGCGTCGGAGGAGCTACGGGGCCCCCACGAGGCAGGGGGCGCGCCCAGGGGGCCCCACCCTCGTGAGCACCTCCTGTATCTCCTGACGTGCACTCCTAGTCCATCGGGTGGCTTTCCTTCCAAAAATAACTTCTCCAGTTGATTTTGTTCCGTTTTGACTCCGTCTGATATTCCTTTTCCTCGAAACACTGAAATAGGCATAAAACAGCAAATTTGTGTTGGGCCTCCAGTTAATAGGTTAGTCCCAAAAATAATACGAAAGTGGATAGTAAAGCCCAATATTGCCTAAAATAGATAATAAAATAGCATGAATGCTTCATAAATTATAGATACATTGGAGACGTATCAATGATCTTTGCTACAAACTACTATATATGTATTCGATGATGTCTTATTAATTACCTATTAGTTATTTGCTTATTGAATGCAAAAGATGAGCACGGTTTGTGCTACAAACTACTATATATGTATTCATGATGGATTATATGATGATCTTTGCTACAAACTACTACAAACTACAAATTTTAGGTGTTTTAGTTGTTATATGATGATCTTTGCTACAAACTACTATATATGTATTCGATAATGGATTATTAATTACTTATTAGGAAATGTCTGACGACGAAAGGGAATTCGCTATGTGCGATTACTGCGAAGATAAGCATGGTATGTGCGACAGGCCTCACCTGGTAGAAGGTCGGCGCTTCAGCATCAAGCTCCAAGAGACCTTCGATGTTGATACGGTACGCAACGATGACAAGTGTTTTTTGTTATTTTTGCACGACTTCTCTGCTTCTTCAACGTGTAATTTCCGTCTTTACAATTCGACTAGCTTATCCCATGCCATGCAAGACACTATGTCTTGGAGAAGATGGGTTTTGAAGACCATGAAAGCACGGAGACAAATATAATTCAACTAAGGACCCATCATGGTTATGATTTTGCTGTAAAACTATAAAATTCTGTGAACTCATCCAATTTTGGTTGCCCAAATTGGGAGGCCCTTTCCAAGGTGTATGATTTTCATGAGGGTATGCTTCTCACCTAAGATCTTGGTGATCCTAACATCGACGAAAATGATATGACCATTTGGGTCCTTGTTGACACGCTTCCAGTTCTACCGCTGTGTGAGTTTATTAAACATATTTACTAAGTAATTTATATTGTTTATTTCAAAATACTTGACAGCTTATTTCCATTGACAGCTTATTTTCATTCTTCAAAAAATGTACGGAAGATGGTAGACAGAACCTACTACTACAATGATGAAGCACAATTAACTTATAAGGAGAAAGATGGTCTTATCACATTTTTTACTGATCTTGAGAATTACAATAGCTATTATCGAATTCCTCAAAATTATGGTCCATATGTGGCACTAGTGCACGTGGTGTGCTACGGTAACATCAATGGAGATATCATGGTAAGATTTTCTACTATTACGACATCCGTGCATCTTTTGCTTAAATTTTTCCAAAACTAAACTACATTGCTAACTACAAAGTTATTACTATGTTTTTGAACAGAAAATCCCGATGGATTGTGTGCCTCATCTGATGTTGCCAAGAGGTCGCGTTGATGTTATGAGCTTACGGCCACCACGGCCAGGTCAGCCACAGTATCCACATCACTCCTGTCCATACCGGATTGCGAGGAAGCCATGATAATAAATGATTGGAAAAAAAGTTTCAACCATCGTAGAGAGCTACTTGGAAGCAACATTGTGCATAGGCCAAGACTTGGAGACAGGATGATCTCCGTTCTTCATTATGGAGAGTTCAGTTTCCTTAATGAAGGGTCAATGCCTATCTTGTTTTATGATATTTTACCTAAGAGAGGGTAGAGTAGGTCCTATGAGAGGAGTAGGTCCTAGGTGGAATGTGTTATTATGTGCTATAATGTGTTAGAGTTGATGAGGAGGATGAGGAGTTGTGATTATGACTAGTGACCAACTTGTTATATATATGATGTCTCATTGACGAACATTGTTTGGTGGTGATGACTACTGGTAATGAATATGCTATTTAAACAGACTAGTTCATGATGAGTTGTTATTGTATAAAAGATATATCTGTTTAAACATGTACAGCGCCAAAATATTAAAAAAACATAAATGTTAGCAGTAGCACTGGCCTAACAACGTGCTACTAGTAGTTGAACTTACCATGAGAGCTGGTCTAGAAATGCGCTACTGCTACAAAATAGATGTAGCATCGTAGCAGTAGCGCTAGTCCCCGCGCTACTGGTAGCACAAAAACAAGCGCTACTGGTAAGCTTTTCTCTAGTAGTGCTTCAATATTAATCAAGCAGGAAGTAGGGTTTTACCTCCATCGAGAGGGCCCGAACCTGGGTAAACGTTGTGTCCCTCGCTTCCTGCTACCATCATCCTAAGACGCACAGATCGGGACCCCCTACCCGAGATCCGCTGGTTTTGACACCGACAAAAGGTCCCCCCCTTTAGTCCCGGTTCAGCACGAACCGACACTAAAGGGCCACCACGTGGCACGAGGCGCGTCGTGTTCCGGCGGACCTTTAGTCCCGGTTGGTAAGGATGTTTTTTATTTCTTTTGAAATAAAAGAAAAACAGACCACCTACTGGGCCGGCACGGCCTGCATATGACTAGAAATCAAACCTCTAGTTGGGCCAGGATGCAGTCCCGTACGGCCCAATAGGGCCCATAGGGCACAAGACTTGCAATAGGCCCACAAAGGCCTGGTTAGAGAGGAGCTCGACACGGTAGCCGCCGCGGGGCTTATAAACCAGTGCGAGCTCCTCTCAACTAGCGAGGTGGGACTAAACACTGTGCACTGCGGGTGGCAGCGCACCCCTTTAGTACCAATTGGTGGCACGAACGCGGGTGGCAGCGCACCCCTTTAGTACCGGTTGGTGGCACAAACCCGTACTAAAGGGGGGGGTTAGTACCGGTTGGAGCCACCAACCCGTACTAAAGGCCACCACCTCTTTAGTACCGGTTCGTGGCACGAACCAATACTAAAGGTTCGCCATGAACTGGTACTAATGAGCGCCGCCCGCCTAGCCGTTGGAACCGGCACTAATGGTCACATTAGTGCCGGTTCAATTACAAACCAGGACTAATGAGCTTCACATTAGGCCTTTTTTCTACTAGTGTTATATGTGGATCATTGAGATGCAATAGCATGCATGTTAGTCTCCTTTGTATTTGATGGAATGTTGCAACGGGGCAATGTTGGATGCAAGATACATGAAACAGAAGCTTAAAGCTTTGTAGCATTGTACAATTTTATATCACGGAGAAATTACAGTATTGTGTACTAAAGAGTTATGTGTCACACGGTGTCCCCAAAAATATGGTGATAGGGTTAGGTGGGCCATGTAATCACTAAGCTACCATGTTTTCCCTGCTTTCGCACTCTACCTCCTTTCGCTGAAACGTGGGACATCCAGCATCCCATGCATGTGTCGTGCACCAAAGTAAAGTGTACAGTACAACTAAGACTCAGCACCGTCATACCACCTCAATAATAATGACTAATGAGCCATCAAATAACATAGACCCAACAATAAGTTGGATGGATGAATCAACCATCACTCTTCGGCGCTTCTCTCTTCAACGCATGCGCTAGTGAGAGGTCGCATCCACTGTTCCCGAGCATGAATGTGGCACCAAATCTCTAGCGCGGAGCCGACCGTTTTGGGTGGGAAGCGTGCATAGGCAATGGAGGGGCCTTGGGTGGGCCAGGGTGGTCAGGAGCGGGCGTGGCAGCTGACCGTTTGACTAATTTTGTAAACTACGGGATGGAGTACATTTCTCCACATCATCTGCCTCGGTTGATGAGATTTCAAATTTAAGCCCCATAAACCGGAAAGGAGGGAGTAGTTAAAAATTTTGGTCAAACTTTGATAAAAAAAATGATGTGGCATAAATGTGGGGACCGATTCTCCGGGTATTAATTTCTAGAAAATGGCCCTTGTGCTCATTAGCCCAAGGATAACTGTTAGCCGATGAGGCACCAACTTGATACAGAAATTACAAGCAAAATACAAAATATGTAGTACAAGACCATTCTGGCCTGTGAGTACAACAAATGGTTTCTAATGGTTGATGGCGGAAGCGGTTTGTGGATCATCAGTGTCTATGGGGCTCCAATTCCCAAGGGAACAGCTGACCAAGTTAACTCCTATCTTCGCGATGCTGCTATCACCGTTGCTTATGTTCCGGGACTATCGGCATGGTTGCTCTTCTCCGCGCAAGAAAATCTGGCCAAGACAATAGCCAGGGACAAGCCAGTGAGTACTTTGAATGTACTCGCAAGCATTATGAACACAGGCATAATATGACAATGATGTGCTGAAAATATTATACGTTCATGACGTCAGTCACAAACGATAAATAAAACTCTAATGCGTACGAGCATGTTAATTATGAATATGAAATAACATAGCAATATAAATATTATGAAATAAATAACAAACATGCCACAGTCGGCGTCTTAGCGACACCACATAAAGGGCTTTAAAATAAATGCCACAGTCGGGCGTCTGAGCGACACCACATAAAGGGCTTTAAAAGAAATGCCACAGTCGGGCGTCTGAGCGACACCACATAAAGGGCTTTAAAACAAATGCCACAGTCGGGCGTCTGAGCGACACCACATAAAGGGCTTTAAAAGAAATGCCAAGGC
>NC_057807.1:696716843-696724389 GCF_018294505.1 Triticum aestivum
GGGCGTCTGAGCGACACCACATAAAGGGCTTTAAAAGAAATGCCACAGTCGCGCGTCTGAGTGACACCACATAAAGGGCTTTAAAAGAAATGCCACATTCGGGCGTCTGAGCGACACCACATAAAGGGCTTTAAAAGAAATGCCACAGTCGGGCGTCTGAGCGACACCACATAAAGGGCTTTAAAAGAAACAATCATAGTGAATACCCCGGAGGTAAAAAATCATCCCAGGGATATTCGATAATACCAAAAATATCACGGGTTAGTTCACAACAGAATTAATAATCATAATCATCATAAATCACAAGTAGTGTTTCCAGTTCTGGTTTAACAGTTTCACCTCCGAAGACCGACACTAAGACCGACACTTGACCCATCCCAGACTATAGTCCTTAACCATGGACCCGGCTATTCGAATAGGTTTTATCTCTGCAGAGGGTGTACTCTTTACCCACGAGTAACGGATTCCTTTAGTCCATCGGGACTAATTCCATCTACGGTCTTTTTGTTGGAAACACACCTAACTTGCACACACCAGCTTAACTCACATGTGTCTGGAATCACCCACGACACCTGTCAAGCAAAACTCTAAGTGGGGAGGCTACAACCTCGACGTAACATGGGATCACAAAATTTATACCACGCGCAAACTGGGGAAGCTATCCCCTTCGGCTACAACCGAAACACCCATGCTCCCGGACCCGGTGGCATGACTACCGGATGCCTCCAGTATCTTCCACCACGGCCTCTCTGTACGGTGTGTGCTAGGAAAGGGGTTGACAACTTACTGAACCGTACCCTACCTATTGTAGAGACGAGTGGTAGTACGAAGCAAGTATGGGGGTTACTTGCACAAGACTCGATCTACGGTCGACTCAGGAGGTTGTAATATTTCCTGCATGATTAGCATAACAATGCATATATCTCAAACAACAGATAGAATCATCACGCGACATATCCCTCATGCCATACCGGACATGACCGTCTCGACGGAGGATTAGGGACAAGACCGTGTCTACACAAGACAGAGGCCTTCCCGTGCATAAAAGACATATGACGGTGATTTCCATCACAGATCATGTCAACTTTATTAGCATAAACTCATTAAAATGTAATCATGAGTAGGGTCACTTCCTCACATAAAATGACGTATGCTCGTGTCGCGGTGGTGTTGCCACCGAGTCAAACATCACACACAAAAATTTCACCAGGGTTCAGAATGCTTGCCTTCAGGTCATGGGAAAGCAGGGTGCATTCCAAAACATCTTGAAATCTTCAAAAATCCTATTTAAAAGAATATATATGAATTAACACACAAAAACAAAACAGCACAAAAAGTTGTCTTGAAAATTTTTCAAATAAATCTTGAAATAAACTAGACAATATTTGAGAGAGGTAGGAAAAAGAATTAATTCATTTGGAGTTGTATTTAAAAAGATACAGCCGGTCAAAGTTTTGTCAGAATCTGTTATTTAAATAAAAACAGAAAAGAAAATGTTTCGAAATATACGTACACATCGAAGGCGCATTTTGGAAATGCGCTTCCACTTATCCAGCGAGGACTGCGCCTGAGTCACTGACAGTGGGCCCGCTTGGCCCACTGGTCAGGTTTGACCAGTCTAGCTCTCCCTCCTCTTCCTCTGCCCGAACGGCGGTGAGGCAACGGCGATCAGCGCCGGCGAACGGCGGCTCCTCGCGGGTCCCAGAAGGTGGGGATGGATCCGCTAGACTGGGGCGGTACTACCGGTGGTTGCTGGGTCGGCGGGGACGGCGTGAGCTGCCGGCGGCGAGCTTCGCGGTGGAGGAGGCTTCAGGGACAAAGTGATTTTGGGGCCGCGATGGCTCCCGATCAAAATGGAGAAGGGGGGCGGGCACACGGGAGGAAAGGAAGGCTCCTAGTGGAGAAAGTGGACAGGGGGAAGCTCTGGTGGCGCCGGAATGGCCGGGGCAGTGGTGGCGGGTGGAGTTGCCGGAGAGGAAGAAGATGACTCCCT
This sequence comes from Triticum aestivum, assembly GCF_018294505.1. Lineage (NCBI taxonomy): Eukaryota > Viridiplantae > Streptophyta > Magnoliopsida > Poales > Poaceae > Triticum > Triticum aestivum. The sequence goes on from NC_057807.1 coordinate 696,718,837, forward strand.
CCCTTCGATTGACGGCCAAGGGGGCACGAGCGGAATGGTGTGAGGCTGCCTGCGTGCGGGTTTGAGCTCGGGGGCCTCTTTTATAGCACATCCGAGTCGGTTTGCGGCGGCCGTGGATAAGCTTGCCGGCGACCGCCGTTCTATAGCTAGGGCGACGTGGCGGCGACGCGCGCTAGAGGACGAAGCTGTGGATGAGCACGCACTGCTCCAGGAGGCAGGTGGCAAGCGCTGGCGGCTTGGGCGGCGCCGACACGGCCGGGGCCTGCAAGCGCCCGTCAGCTAGCCGCAACGGCCGTCCTGACGGTGGCGCTGTGGGGTGCTAGGTTGGTCGGGGTGGTGCGGTGGTACAAGGGGACACGGCGTGCTGGCTGCGGTCGGTCACGGGCCGGGTTGAGTGCGGGGCATGACGCGGCGGCTCGGGCGCTCGTGGGTGCCAAACGCACGCTCTGGGCGCGCCCAGAGCATGCCCGGGACATGCTCGACGAAATGCCAGGGCAGCCTAGAGGTCGCGGTTGAGGCTGGCAATAAACAGGTCTAGTCTAGGGTTAGCAATGGAATCGAGGGACATGGTGGATTGGTCAGGGGCTCAAGTTCACCAAGTAAACTTGAAGTCATGCCAAACCTGGCTATGCACTCAGGGTGTTTGACAAAATGCCAAAGGCACCTAGGCAGTTCTTGGAGTGGCCACATTTCCCAGAGTGGGGTCTCTTTAGAAGAAAGAGGGGGTGGTGAAGTTAGTTTGCCAAAAGGAGAAATTTGCTAGTGCAAGATTTGCAAAACTACAATTCTGGACAGGGAGTAAATGGCATCATTACATGGACCAAAAGTGTCCCAAATAGTGCATGCTCCAGGACTTAGGGGTTTTGCAGGGTTGACTATAAGCATGAGAAAGCACAAGGTCACTTGAGCAAGAATGAATGGGGTTGCAGTAGAAAACACAAATCTGGCCCAGAATGTAAAGGAGGTTGATGCACTCAAATTTTCCAAAGAACATCACTAAGTTTTTGCATAAAGTTGGATGGCATGCCACAACTGACATCCCATAATTTTGGTTGAGGCTCTAGGGAAATATTTAAATGGGTTGTAGTGCAAAATTGTCCACTGGACCAGAGAAGAAAACCATGTGTAACACTCAAAATAGGTAATGAAATAATTTTATTATTACACAAAAGTGATCTAGGGGCATCACATGACATCTCCAAATTTTGGTTGGAATATTAGTTAAAGTTATCAACTGGTTGCAGTACAAACAGAGCTCCAACATTTAAAACAAGCCATTTTAATGATTAAAGCTCAGGGTGAAATAATTTCATAAATAAATCTACTGATTTAGAAATTGTTATACAGAGAGCATAGAAGTCCAATATATTTTGGAAAGCTCCACTTGGGAAAAACTCCTTAATATTAAAAGAAAGGTTCTGAAATCAACAGAAATATTCTTGCAGGCAAAATTTTTAACTCTTGGAAAAAATTTATTATCAAAAATTTGGTTAAATTTTTGGGGTGTTACAATTACTAACCCCCTAATAAAATCTCGTCCTCGAGATTTGCTAAGGGCTGTAAAATAAAATACTTTTACCTGGTCAAAAGATCATTTTACTTAAGCAGTAAAAGTGCCTATAGTGAGAGGGCAATAAGTGGTGAATAACTACAGTGTGGTACTGGCGCTGTGGGGAGAAGTTCCAGCTTAGAAAAAAACGAGCGGTTTCTACGCTGGACGCCGTGAATTTAGAATAAATTCTAAATTCTACAATACGCTGGTCGCACCCAAGAGCACAGTGCTCCCTCTGGCTGACAGGTGGGACCGGGGCCCACCATCAGTCTCTCCTTCTACCTCTGGTGCCCTCTTCTTCCTCTCTCCCGCGCTTTCCCGGCTTTCTCCACCGGTGACGTCTAGCGCGTAGGGCATCTAGGCCGTACTGTGGTAGTGCGCGGCGTGCTTGCTGCCGGTGCAGCGTGCACTCACCTCACGGGCCAGTGCACTGTCGGCACTGCTCGCGGATTCGCTTCCGAACACCGGCGATCGGGCGACGAGCGGCGCTGGTGGACTTCGCCCACCGTACACCGATCTCGAGCTATAAAACGACCGTGGTGCTCCTTCCTCATCTTCGCACCTGGCCATGCTTCTCCTCCTCCTTCTCCATTACTGCTCACCGGAGCTCGAGACGAGGCTCCAATGGCAGAGACGGTGCCTGACTGGTATGTGATCCTGGTGTGTGGAGGGCTGGCGGCAGTGCTGGGGCTCTCTGTGCTCCTGTGCGCGATGATCTATGATGATCGTCGTGATGCTGCCGTCCGGGTGCTGGCTCTCCGCGGTGGCGGTGATCACTGGGATTAGGCATAATCCCGGGTGTTAACTGTTATCGGTGTACCGGAGGTGATTAGTATCCGGATGATTATCCGCTAATCTCTCCCTTGGGAGGCATGTGAAGTGCTTAGAGGGGTGGTTGGTGAGATGCAACTTGGTTGCGTGTATAAGCAAGCAGTGTAAGAGTCCGAGTGGTTGTGGGTCTGCTGCCGGGGTACTGCGTGAATGAAAATAAACAATCCATGCAGTGAGGGGATAAAAGATGCAGCAATTCTGGAAAAAGAATCTCATTCCAGGATTTTCGCGGTTACACAGGTTACTCACGAAGAAAAACCACTCACAAAGGTAGAAACTAAATACTTGACTCGTTGCACAAATTCGAGGTACCAGGCATAACTTACAACGTAATAATAAAAGCTGAAATAACAAGCACAGCAGTGGCGTCTAAAATGAGAATGGTAACTGGACAGGGTCTCGAGAAAAAGTCTCTAGCAATGGAATGTACTCCTCTTCTATCGGAGGAAGGGGATTGATCAGTCGATGTATGCGTCTCTCCGGATCGGGCCTCAGTGGTCTGCAATGGCAATCTGCGGATTCAGATCAGTGAGATTCTGGAGATAATCCATCACTTGCTGGTTCAAATGCTCTTGAGCGATGATGTACTGGATGAGGTTGGCCAGTACTGGGTCTCTCTCAATCCTCCCACCGGGAAAAGATGTTACTCCCCCGGGCGTTGCACGGCTCGGAAAGTAATAATATCCTCGTTCGCGGGCATAGGGTACTGCGGATCGAAGACGAGCAATCGCTTCGTTCGCAGCAGCTTCTATGGCCAAGCGTGGAGTCGGCATAGATTTTCCCACGAAGGAAACCTCCGTTGGGTCTTGGTTGGGGTCTACGGGAGGAATGTGTACTGCTGCCCAATATTCTGAGGTGGAAGGGGTGATTCTCGATTTGAACAGCTCGTACTGGGGTGGCTGGGTAGAACCCATGGTACTGCAGGTAAAGTCCCACAATATTTTTACAAAGCTACCTGGGGTTGCATCTGGGGTTCTCCGATAAATACTAGGGCTCGGCATGGCTAGAGATGGTTGTGGGAGTGGTGTACGAGGTGAGGGTTGTTGGGTAAGGTCACAAGATGGCCTTCTTATATAGCATCTGGGTTGATTTATTTACCGTTGGTGAAAGGTAATAAATCTGCCAGATTAGCTCCAAAGGTCGGGGTCAGTGTCAGAGATACACATATCTCATAAAGAGACATGTTATTGTGGGTGTCGTCGGGGTTGGTTTTGGTAGCTGTGCCCGGAAAATATGCAACTATGCGTTGACCAATTACGCAAGGCTACTATTAAAACATAGGCACAACGACAGCCTGCGTTAATATACAAGGTCGCACGATTACAAGCGAGGATACACTGAGACTCGGTACTACTCATACGGCTTAGTCTACCTCGTTTACGTCTAAACGGGCGTGTCTGGTGGATGTCGAGGCTTCTCCACGTGTCTCACTGCCGAGATTAGTCGGAGATGGCGGAGGAACTGCAGGGTCGGGGTAGCGATGATGACCATCGCGGGGATTGTTGGCCACAATCCCGTTGGAGTGTGCTCCCAAAAGGTGACGAAGCACTTCTGGGGTCATCAAGACACCTTGGCCGCTGGCTGGACCTGACCTCAGGGTCTCGATCGGGTGTCCGAACAGCACGACTGGGTTGTCGGCGTCGGGTTCGGTTTCCCTGCTCACCGGGGCTCGGTGAACCAGCTCTCCTCGAGCTGCGATCAGATCAATAGTGATTTGATGAAATAGTGCCTCTAGTGCACTTACATAGTGCACTAGGTGCAACAATGCGGGATCCGTCTCGTGATCTCCGTTGGCAACATGGGGTGGTCTACCATACCCTTCACGCCTGGGGTAGTAGTAGAACGAGCGACAGTTAACTCTGGGCAACAACTGCCGGAGTTGAACTATAGCTTCTCGAGCGGCTAGCTGAATGGCTTGTGGCTCGAAGGAAGTTGTTCTTCCGGTGAACCTGTAGGGGCGTTCTAGCGACAGACCCCTACCGTAGATGTGTACTGTGGCCCAGAATTGACGGTCTTCACCGCTCATGGGTCCTTTGTACACAACATACTCTGGGGGCTCTTCTAACGCGTAGGCACGACGGGTAAGGTTTGCGAGTATGGTCACGAAACCTCCAAGATTGGTTGTTGTGGTCTCATTGTGCACTATGGGACCAGGCATTTTGGCTAGGTTGGGGGAAGAGGCTGTGCTGGGCTTGGTTGAGGTTAGTGTGCCCTTATTATAGAAAAGGGAATGGAGTCTTCCTTCGCACGCTTGCGAATGAGACATATTTGCCATCGGTCACTGGCGTGTGGTTGATAGGCTCGGCTGATAGGTTGGGCACCGACTGCCAAAAGTGTCGGGATCACTGTGTGGCTATCTTACACGGGAAGCTTGGCTGGGGTTTTGGTTAGGGTCTGATAGGTTGGTTTACCTAAGTTATCCGACCTGGCTAAGATAGGATTAGCCAATGGTCAGCCTGGCTCTGGTATCAAGTCTGTGGGGACCGATTCTCTGGGTATTAATTTCCGGAAAATGGCCCTTGTGCTCACCAGCCCCAGGATAACTGTTAGCTGCTGAGGCACCAACTTGATACAGAAATTCCAAGCAAAATACAAAATATGTAGTACAAGGCCATTCTGGCCTGTGAGTACAACAAATGGTTTCTAATGGTTGATGGTGGAAGCGGTTTGTGGATCATCAGTGTCTATGGGGCTCCAATTCCCACAGGAACAGCTGACCAGGTTAACTCCTATCTTCGCGATGCTGCTATCACCGTTGCTTAGGTTCCGAGACTGTCGACATGGTCGCTCTTCTCCGCGCAAGAAAATCTGGCCAAGACAATAGCCAGGGACAAGCCAGTGAGTACTTTGAATGTACTCGCAAGCATTATGAACACAGGCATAATATGACAATGATGTGCTGAAAATATTATACGTTCATGACATCAGTCACAAATGATAAATAAAACTCTAATGCATACGAGCATGTCAATTATGAATATGAAATAACATAGCAATATAAATATTATGAAATAAATAATAAACATGCCACAGTCGGCGTCTTAGCGACACCACATAAAGGGCTTTAAAAGAAATGCCACAGTCGGGCGTCTGAGTGACACCACATAAAGGGCTTTAAAAGAAATGCCACAGTCGGGCGTCTAAGCGACACCACATAAAGGGCTTTAAAA
>NC_057807.1:696724743-696725037 GCF_018294505.1 Triticum aestivum
CACCAATGATAAATAAGACTCTGATGCATACGAGCATGATAAAATATAAATATGCAATAACATAAAATGTTAAAAGTATGAAATAAATAATAAAAATGCCACGGTCGGGCGTCTGAGCGACACCACATAAAGGGCTTTAAAAGAAATGCCACAGTCGGGCGTCTGAGCGACACCACATAAAGGGCTTTAAAAGAAATGCCACAGTCGGGCATCTGAGCGACACAACATAAAGGGCTTTAAAAGAAATGCCACAGTCGGGCGTCTGAGCGACACCACATAAAGGGCTTTAAAAGA